>NC_090439.1:687516982-687816982 GCF_031143425.1 Pleurodeles waltl
AGCAGCAAGACACCAGCTCACTATCCAGAGGACTGGCAGTGGACACCCACCTCCTCCCCCACAACTAACAACATGGAAGGAGCAAGTCTTGGCAATCATGCATCCTGAGGGCCTGGTCGGAGTAGGAGGAGGACTGGACTCTGGTAAGTCAACTCTATACCATCACCCCCCTACATGCATGCCATCACATACTCCCACCCTCACTCCCATCACTCAACCACCTCCCACACATTCCACCATTACATCCCACCCATCCCAATGGCAAGCCCTGCATGCACCACAAATGAATGGACATCACTCACAGCCCTGCATGGACACCTATCACCAAAGCATGCACACTTGAGAGAATCGTCTAGTCCACCACATACCAACTTACACAAATTAAAGCTGCCAGGGCAAATACAACCAAAAAGGGCAACCCACTGATGCACAATATTCCACACACAGAAACAATAACACAGGATTTACATCCCCACAGGTATCCCAGCCAACGTCAGCGGAGAAGAGGTGCCAGGACTATCCAGGCCCCTAACTTAAGAGGCCCACAGTGATAAGAGCAACTATAGTAGCCTGGATCTGGATGACCAGCCTAGCCCATCAGGTACCTCTGGACAGTCGGTTACCCAGGCCCCGTCACAAACCAACACAGAGCCTCCCCCATCAGGAAACACCATCACAGCACCCACCCAGCGTAGACATACCTCTGTCCCCAGGACACGCCAATCAGCAGTGTGTCCACCACACACACAGGGGCCCCAATGCACAGCTTATACCCAAGACCTGGGGTCAGTGGGCACACAGTTCAGGGAGCAGAGGCACAGGACAACAGGGAAACTGGGAGGACTGGTGTGTGCCAGGGGAAGGACAGGCCCAGGGAACTGACTCTTCAGGAGGCACTCACAGAGATCCTGGGAGCCTACCAAGATTCGCAGGATACCATGGGCCAGATCCTGGACAATGTGCAGGAGAAGAGGCGGCTGCAGGGAGGACAGTACCAGGGGATCAGCGAGGACTTGCAGGCCATCAACATCACTGTGGTCTCTATTGCAGGGGTGCTGGCAGACATGGCCAACATTATGAGGGAAGCAGTCTCACAACAGCGGGCCCCTGCCACTAGCCAGTCATCTGAACTGCCTTCCACCTCCGCTGCCGCTAGTGGACAGGAGGACCCGCCACAGGACCAACAAGCCACCAGCACCCCTCCCCCTGAAGGTGAACCACCCTGCAAACATTCCCTGCGATCCAGGCAGAAGCCAGAGACTATTGCCAAGACCCCTGCCAGGAAATGAGGCTGTCCTGATTGTCCCCCTTGTGCCCCACTCTGTCACCCTGTCCACCTTGAACTGCCATTGCTCCCCTTCCTATGTCCCCTTGGACAATGCATCTGTGCTACAAATTTACTGGAACAATACCCTGGACTTTCCTCCATCATCACCCCATCCCAATGCACTTGCCCCTCTTCTTCTTAGCACTTCAATAAACACCCTTGGAAAAAATAGAAGTACGGCATATGTAGCATTTTTTGAGTATGTATTTGTTTAACTAGGTTCAAACATTGCAATTCAACTGTGCAGTTATGTTCACATAGGAAAGACCTGTAGTGTCCTGCAGTGATCAAACCAGGAGCGATAGTGGGGCACCAATATCTGCAAAATGAATTGCCAAAGGGTACAGCGAGTGGGCATAGAAGTGGGAAATAACAGGATGCCAGTGCCAAAGATAATCTAAATAATGTCAATGAAATGTGAAGTAACACAGTCTTACCTATGTGTCATTAGAAGTATTGTTGTATCACTGCTGTTCTGTTGTCCTCATCCTCATCCTCTGCCTCCTCATCCTCACTGTCCACAGGGTCCACTGCTGCCACACATGCATTTCCAGCCTCCTGCTCCTGCAGAAAAGGCACGTGGCATCTCAAGGCAAGGTTGTGCAACATGCAGCATGCCACGATTATCTGGCAGACCTTCTTGGGTGAGTTGCACATGGATCCACCTGTTAGGTGGAGGCAACTGAACCTGGCCTTCAGGAGGCCAAAGGTTCTTTTGATTATCCTTCTTGTTCGCCCATGTGCCTCATTGTAACATTCTTCTGCCTTTGTCCTGGCATTCATCACAGGGGTCAGCAACCACAATAGGTTGAGGTAACCAGAGTCACCTGCAATATTGAGGGACAACATTTAGCCACACACTATCCCATATGGCCAACAACATACCCACACACCAACATCTACTGGGTGGGAACCAGGGTTCACCTATTAGCCACACCCTGTGCCTCTGTAGTTGGCCCATCACATTTGGGACGCTGCTATTCCTCAGGATAAAGGCATCATGCACAGACCCAGGATACTTAGCATTGACATGGGAGATGTACTGGTCTGGCAAACACACCATCTGTACATTCATGGAGTGAAAACTCTTACGATTTCGGTACACGTATTCATTGTGACGGGGATATGAGTTCCATCAATCGCCCCAATTACGTTGGGGATATGTCCGATTGCATATAAGTCATCCTTCACTGAGACCAGATCCTCCACCTGGGGAAAACAATGTAGCTGCACATGTGTTTAATCAGGGCAGACAACAATCTGGTCAGCACTATTGAGAACATTGGCTGTGACATTCCTGCTGCCAACCCCACTGTCACTTGGAAAGAACCAGTGGCCAGGAAATGGAGCACTGATAGAATTTGCACAAGAGGGTGGGATCCCAGTGGGGTGACGGATAGCAGATATCAGATCAGGCTCCAATTGGGCACACAGCTCTGTGATTGTGGCCCTGTCAAGTCTATAGGTGAGGATGATATGTCTGTCCTCCATTGCTGCCAAGTCCATCAGGGGTCTGTACACTGGGGTATGTCTCCATCTCCTATTCATCTGCAGCGGTAGCAATCTAAGGGACAAAGGAGTGAGGAGCTGGTCACACACTGAACATTGGAGCCACAACAGTACAATGCATGATGTTAATTTGTATTTGGTGAGTGGGATATGTCCTGTATGTCCAAATTTTAACTGTGAGCATTTCTTATCAAGGGCCTGCCCCCCCACTGAAATGGCGTCCCCCTGTCCTGTATGGAGGGACGGATGGAAGTGAGGTAATTCCGTTTAAGTTGTGCGCCATTACGGGAGGCGGTCGGCAACCGCTGTGCAACTCCTCATTGGTGAACATTGGGTCCTATGGGGAACAGAGGCCAATGGTGATGTGCGCCAGCGGTGACATTATGCACCGCCGCGAACGTGACAGCCATTTTCTATCTGATTCCTCACTTGCTACCTGACCTTCAACAGGAGAGGACCTACACTGCATGTGCTGCTGTGACCTGTGTCTGGAACTTACCATGGCCGGTGTGACTGGGGAAAGGGCCCCTGCCTTCACTTCGGAGGAGTTGGAGAGACTGGTGGATGAGGTCTTACCCCAGTACGGATTGCTGTATGGGCCTCCAGACCAACAGGTGAGTACACTGTGAGCACAATGCATGTGGTATGAATGCATGGGGTGGTGTGTGTGAAGGCCTCATCTAAGGGGGGGTGGGTGAATGTCCTCTGGGCGACTTATTGGTTGTGTAATGGGCCTTGTGTGTGGAAATAGTTATGTGAAGGGGTATGGTGGGCTATAGTATAACCGGCAGGACTGTCTGAAACTACTTTGCTGTGTGTATTCCCTCTGCAGGTCAGTGCCCATCAAAAGAAGGGTATATGGCGTGCCATTGCCAAAGAAGTGTGGACCCTGGGGGTCTATGACAGGCGGAGCACCCACTGTCGGAAACGGTGGGAGGACCTGAGACGCTGGGCATGGAAGACGGCAGAGGCCCAGCTGGGGATGGCCTCCCAATGAGGAAGGGTTGTCCGTCGAACCCTGACCCCTCTGATGGCCAGCATACTGGCGGTGGCCTATCCTGAGCTGGATAGGCACTTGAGGGCATCACAGCTGCCACAAGGGGGTGAGTACAGTGCCCATCATTACAAATTATGCATGGGGGGGTGTGGGATGTGTGTCAGTGGGTGCCCATAGGCCAGGCCTGATATTGCAGAGTAGGTCCCCTGTTGGCAAGGGTCCTGAAAGGATAATCCTACTACCTAGCTCATAGGCATCCACTACTGGTCAGGCTGCGTGGGTCCCAGGTGTGCTGCATTTAGCGGTGTGTGCCCCTAACCATTCCTTGGTGGCTATCAAAATAACTGGTAGTGCAATGCATAGTGCTGTTCCCTGTGTGTGAGAGTGGTGTGTACGCCAACGGTGGTGTTGGTGCAGCCATTGACCAGGTGTATCCTTTGTCTCTTCCCCCCTTTTTCTTTTGTCACCCTGTCCTTATGTGCATTAGCATCATCTGGCGGAGGAGCAGAGGCACCATCGACGGAGGGAGCTGCATCCCACAGGACCCAGGAGGCAGAGTCCACCAAAGCTGAGGGCACCGGTGAGACGGAGGGCGAGGGGAGCACCTTAGCAGAGACTGGAGGTTACAGTTCTGGCACAGATACCTCCTCCGATAGAAGCTCCCTGGTGGTGGCGGACAGCTCTGTGACCACCCCAGCTACATGTACAGCCGCCCGTACCAGCACCGCCCTCCCAGCAGCCCCTCAGTGAGTTGCCTGTGCCCGCTCACCCAGGAGGGTGGGCATCTCCTTCACCACAGGCACATCAGGCCCTGCCCCAGTTAGCCCTGGTGCCCTGAGTGAGGAGGCTATTGACCTCTTGAGATCCATCTGTGTAGGGCAGTCAACCATTGTGAATGCCATCCAGGGGCTGGCAGCCCAAATGCAACAAACTAATGCATTTCTGGAGGGCATTCACACTGGCTTGGCGGCCCAACAGAGATCAATCCAGGCTCTGACCTCCTCTCTGATGGAAGCCATTGTCCCTGTTTCCACCCTCCAACTTCCTCTTCCCAATCCCATTCTCCTCAGCTCCAACCTATCCCAAGGACAGGGAGACGAGCATGCACATAAGACAACACACAAGAGTGGCACAGGCAAACACAAGTACCACATATCATCCCACAGGCACCCACACAAACACCATCCAAATGCAGACATACCAAAATCCACAATTTCCACTGTCTCCCCCTCCTCCTCCTCCTCCACCTCCCTCCCAGTTCCATCTACACTTACACCTGCATGCACTATATCCTCATCCACTACCAGCATAACCACCACACCTAGCAGAACACACACCTCACTGGCAGACACCTCCACAACAGCCATGCACACATTCCCTGTGTCCTCTCCCACTATGTCTGCCCCCCTCCTAAAGTACACAAGCGCAAGCACTCAGACACCCAACAGCCATTCATCTCACAACAGCATCCAGGCCATTCACCTGCACCCAAAATCACCAGACAGACACCTCCTATAACCACTCCCTCTTCCTCCACTCCCAAGCCTTCTCCCTCTTCCCTCCCCAATGTACCTAACAAGCTCTTCCTTGCCCAACTTAACCTCTTCCCTACCTCTACCCCCATCCCTCACGTCTGGCCAGGGTGGCAAAAACCTAGGCAAGCACCTCAGCCACCCAGTTCACGGGCCCAGTAATCTCCACACCCACTCATGTTGGGAAAGGATCCAGGGCACCTGTGCAGAGGGTGAAGGAGCCTGAACCAGGCAGCATCAAGAAAAGGATGCCTGCCCTAGCTGTGCCCCAGAAGACCAAGGAGCCAGCCCCAGCGGCTGCCAGGAAGGACAAGGAGCCAGCCTCAGCTCCTGCCAGGAAGGGCAAGGAGCCAAGGGCAGGGACTCAGATGGAGCCCCCACCAACAACCATGGTTGTGCAACCGTCCATGGCTGCAGGGAATGGGCTGGTGCCTCCCCCCACCAGCAGTAGCAGCAGCAGCACCACCACCAGTGTGCAGCCATCCGAGGCTGCAGGGGATGGGCTGGAGCTTCCCCCCACCACCACCACCAGCAGCAGCACCACCACCACCACCACCAATGTGCAGCCATCCGAGGCTGTAGGGGATGTGCTGCAGCTTCCTCCCACCACCACCAGCAGCAGCACCACCACCACCACCACTACCACCAGTGGGCAGCCATCCGAGGCTGCAGGGGAAGGGCTGGAGCCTCCCACCACCAGCAGCAGCAGTACCACTACCACCACTGAGCAACCGTCACCGCCGGTGGACGGTATGTAATCCTGCCTCCATGGGCTGCTGTGTGGCCTGCCCCCTGCAAATCCAGTGGGTATGACACCCACTTGAGAGACTGTGACCTTGCACTCCCCAGGATCAAGCACAGGGCATATTGCCCCTCCAGAGTCTGTGGGCAAGTCACCCACCTGAGAGACTGTGGCCTTGCATTCCCCAGGATCAAGAGCACAGGGCACGATGCCCCCTCCAGAACCAGTGGGTAAGACACCCACCAACCCCAGCCTCCCCAGGATAAAGAGCACACAGCACTGTGCCCCCTCCAGAACAAGTGGGGAAGACACCCACCAAACCCATCCTCTCCAGGATCAAGAGCACAGGGCACAATGCCCCCTCCAGAACCAGTGGGTTAGACACCCACCAACCCCAGCCTCCCCAGGATAATGAGCACAGGGCATGATGCCCTCTTCCAGAACAAGTGGGTAAGACATCCACAAACTCCAGCCTCTCCAGGATAAAGAGCACAGGGCACAATGCCCCCTCCAGAACCTGTGGAGAAGTCACCCACCTGAGAGACTGTGGCCTTGCACTCACCAGGACCTAGCACAGGGCATGTTGCCCCCTCCAGAGCATGTGGGCAAGACACCCACTTGAGAGACTGTGGCCTTGCACTCCCCAGGATCAAGCACAGGGCTTGTTGCCCCCTCCAGAACCAGTGGTCTTCTTTCATCTGTCGGCTGAGGTGCTCCCCCGTCCCCCGCCCCCCTGAGGTGCCTGTCTATTTTCCAACTGATGCCCCTGCAGTGTTCTCTCTGTGTTGCTGCAGGTGACAGGTGGGGTCTTGGACTTTGGCCTGTGGCCCTGTGGCCCACGCACAATGAGGACTGGGCAGTGTCCCTAGAACTGTACATATGTATATAACAGTTACATTGCATTTTCGAATTTCTACTGTGTTGAAATTATTACTCTCACTTTAGCATATTCCTGTTGTCATTGCATTACTCATCATATGTTTTATTACTGCAGCTGATTGTGTGTATGGTGTTAGGTAGGGGGGTGTATTGCGTGTGTGTGTCACTCTTTTTCCTCCCCACTCCCCTTTGTGCTAGGCGGCTGTACTCACTGTGGTAGTCTTCGCCGTCATTGGTGTTCGTCATAGAGCAAGATGTAGAAAATCATTGGGAATATTTGCAGCTCGGGCTCCATGGCGGCATGGTTCTTCCCGGTGTCCCCAAAGGTGGGTCCTTTCCCTTCTGTGCAGTGTTTCCGCCAGGCTTTTGATGTCATTGGTACCGCCCCAGAAAAGGTGGCGGTTTTTGGTGTCTTAATATGGTGGGCTAAACATTGGCTTCCACCTGGCTGTACGCGGCTACTGCCGTGGTGGCTGTTCTTTCCGCCCTGGTAGTCAGTCTGGTAAAGTGGCTGTCTATCTGAGTTCTCACCACCATGGTCATAATTTGGCGATAGTTACCGCTAGCCTGTTGGCGGTATTACCGCCACTTTATCATCAACCACCAGGGTTGTAATGAGGGCCATAGTGCCTAAACATAATTTAGCACTAGAAGACAAAACATCAGAGGAGTTAGAAAATTCAGAATTCAAACAAAGACTTTCATTAATTGCACTTTGAGACAAGGCACTATGGCAATTCTGAGTGGAATCTGGGTGGTGAGCCACATAATTATTCACACAACCACTGAACCAGCTCTGAGGGGACCGCAATAGAGAGCACAATGTTTAATTCTCCATTTATAAGGAATCTAACATAGGTGCAGGAAAGTAGGCTTCTACAGGGGTCTTAGATTCCATCTTGAACTCTAGGTTAAAGTTTTTCAACAGGGTCCGAAACATTTTTATTTTCTTGTTGTAATTCCAGAATCTTAGATTTAATTATATCCTGTGAAGATAGTAGATCTTTCTCTACAAGGTCATTGGTGGGCTTGGCAACTTCACAACCAGCAACAGCACTAAACCGTGTTTTTTGTTTAGACTTGCTACTAGCTGTCTGGGTTTTAGTATGTCCTTTCTCTCTTTTGCTAAACCGATCATTGTTTACGTTGAATGTGCTTTTAAACATTGTCTCTTTAGTATCAGGGACTGTGATCTTTACTGGGTCACAAGACTGGGCTATATCATTCAAATGGTAAACAGAAGTTATGAAATGCATCTATTCTTTCTTTGGTTGTTGTGTGGTTGAATTTTGTATTTTGCAACCACTTTCAGCAGAAATGCGAGAATCAGAACTCTTGTTCAGCAAACTGAGTAAGGTGTCATTCTCCTTTTGCAATGCTGACACAGTCATTGAATATGGATCAGAACAGAAGATTAAGTGAGGATCTGGCAAAGAGGTGTTTGAGAGCCAGTGAGTAAAATATTATGATCATAAATGTCCATTTATCATAAGAGGATTCTTTGTTTCAGAACGGGTTGAAGCCGGCTCTCTATATAGTGCACTAAATCTAGTACACTGTGCAGAGAGTTCAGTGGATCCCCAAAGGTTTGCAAAGGCAGAAATAGATAGGTCTATTACTCTTTTTATGGTAGTGTGGGTGAACAGCTAGGCTTATCAAGGAGTCGTGTTGAGCATTTGCTGTACTCACAGAGGCAATAAATGAGACACACACTCAAAGAATTAATCTGAGACCAATTTAGAAAAATAACAGTTGCCTTTATATATGCTTTGAACCCAAGAACTTTGTAACAAGGTAAGCAGTTTTTAAATTAAAAATACTTTGTGGATTCAAAAATTGACACAGTGCAGTTTTCAGAGGTTTCAATGTTAACTTATAGAAGGAAAACAAGAATGCAGTTTCTCAAGTAAGTAAACATCTTACAACCCCAGACTTCAGGGTTTCAGGCTAGCACCGGGCAAGGTTCAGGTTGGTATCAGGTGTGCAGCCACAGCGGCATGGGGCGGCTGGGGGCCAAGGTTGAATCGGAGTCGGTGCCCAATGTTAGTCAATAGAGACTGGGGGGACTGAAGATGCACTGCTCCCAGGTAATTACAGGTGATGTCAGAGATTGGTTTCCAGGGGTTGAGGCAAGCACCAGGAAGGCCACAAGGCAGCACCAAACTTACACCCTCAACAGCACAGGGGTGGCCGGTGCAGTGCTGCTTCCAGGTGAGTAGAGCAGGGTTAAAGCCAGTACAAGGGGGCCACAAGGCAGCACCAAACTTGCACCCTCAGTGGCACAAGGGTGGTCGGGTTCAGAGTGCCGACACAGCATCGGGCCTCGATGTTAGTCAAAGCAGGAGATCATTTTCAGAAACAGGCTGCATGCTCTCGCAAGGGGAACAGAAGAGGTCAACCCACAGCTGTCCAGGTAAGTTAAGGTGCCAGGGATTGTTGGGATAACCACAGTCTAGCTTCCCAAGGCCCAGTGGCTCCGGGTGCAAGGGCGTCTTTTGGCATCAGAAACAGCTTACAGGGCATGTCCCAGTCAGGGGGAGCCCTCAGATCTAGACTGCAGGTGTTGCTGTGGGGTTTGATATGGGTCAGCCCACAATGGACTCTGGGTCAGAAGTGCTGGGGAACCTTCACTGGACTGGTGGGCCACTTGGACTCAGGCCGTGGGCATTGGGTGCAGAGGTGGTTCCAGGAGGTGGTTTCCCGGTTCCTCAGGCATACTTCTTTCTTCTTTGGAGATGTTTCTTTTGGACAGGTCCACTATCCATGGAAGTTCTAGTTCTTTATTGAAGGCAGGCAGTCCTCTCAAGGCTTTGGAGGTTTCTGAACTGCAGGACAGTTGTCATCAGGGTGCAGGTTTCTTTGAAGGCTGCAAACAGGCCTGTAGGGCTGGGGCCAAGTCAGTTGGTGTCTTCAGTATTCCCTGCTGGATGACTTCTGTTTTCCACTCTTCTTAGGTTGACAGTAATCTGATTCTAGGGTTCAGGGGTGGGAGGTGAATACTGAATTTAGGGGGATTACAGGAAGTGCCAGGTGGTAGCCAATGGGCTACTCACCTTCAGGGTGACTACACCCTTCCTATGACCACTTCCTTTGGGAAGTGGCATAACCCTAACCCTATTGGCCTAGTTCCTTTCATGCAAGATGGAGGAATTTAAAAAGTAGTGTCCACTTCAGCTCATCCTCCCTGTGGGTTGGACTGGCATGAACTGGGTCCTCCTCCTAATTTACCCGCCAGTCCTGCTGCCAAAAGTGGGGTCAGGAACTGGGGGTCAGCCTACTCCACCATTTGGGGAGGCCTGAGTCACATTTCAAAGGCGGCAAGGCCTTTGAAGCTTCCTGCCCTGGAATGTCCACTCTGCCTGGTAGAGTAAGTCACACCTCTGCCCAGCGCAGTTCTTTGTTCTGAGCCCTCAAGAGCATTGGCTCTCACTTCAGGGGCTCTGAACTATAAAGTGGCTGCACTGGCTCTGACCAGTCAGTGCTCACTCTAGGAGTTGGTAGGTTTCAAGGTGGTACCTCTAAGGTGCTCTCTGAGTGCATGTATTAATAAATTCATCAGTGGATTCAGTGAGGGTTTATTAATACAAGATGTTTGATAACAAACATTCCTATTGTCAGTAAAGCCATCATTAGCTGGGGAACTCATAATGACCAATGTCCAGCAGATGTACTTCAAATGGCTGCACTGTTAACTTACTATGTGTGAGAATCAACAAAGACGTAGCAGTGGCATACCTGCTCATGCAGGTATGCCTTCACATATAGTATAATGCACCCTGCCTTTAGGGCTGGAAGACCTGGTGGAGGGGTGACTTGCCAGGCCCAAACCTTTCTTTTTCACACCTATAAGTCATATTTTTCTCAAACCCCGCTCCCCCTCCCTTCAAGAAAAGCAAGGCATTAATCCGTTGGTACAGGAGTTATTTGTGTGGTTCCCTATTCTGTGTAGAGCCATCTGTGTCCGTCAGTCACAGTAGACGCAAATATTTGGGACACGTCAGTTCTCGAAATTCCTTAGACAAAAGAGTTATGTACGGCTGCCAAAGTTCCCTATAGGAGTCGCCTTGGGACGGTGGAACCACACAAGATGGGTCAGGAGTTTGTCTGTGTCCCAGTGTGTAAGGATGACCTGGTGGGCTGCTCCCAATGCCAGGCCAATGTGCCGTCCCTTGTGAAATCTTGGCGGGAAGGTGAGCTTGTTGGGCAGTCCCAGGACAGTGTAAGTTGGAAATCTTGGTAGCTGCTTATCCAAATGGGCATCTGTGTCATTCAGGACCTCATCCAAAAGTTGTGCAAGTTTGGGGCATTCCCAGAGTATATGGAGTTGTGTCCGGGGGACCCACAATGTCACCAACATTCTGCACTTCATGCCAGGTTGCCCATATGCAGATGTGGTGGTGTAAGGTACCATTATGTGGTGATTGTGGTGGCAGTTTTAATACTAGCTGTGCTGAGTGCTGTGTGTTGAGCTCTATAGTACACCTCCTCCCATTCTTTGGATGCCAGTTGCCTACCCAGTTTGAGTTTACAGCATTTCTGCCCACGGGGCAATGTCTGATTTGTATGTAATGCAGTGTCTCTGGTTCTGAGAGTGCATAGTCCACCTGAGGCTGCTCACAGGAGAAAGGGCTGTCCTCACTGAAGAAGTGGTCGATAGATCAACATACGACCCATTGCCAGTGTTGGAACGTGACAGGATCTAGTCCAGGTGTAAAGTCTGGATTGCTCACAATTGGCATCAATGGAGAGGGCAATGTAGACAGCCTTGTACGCAATGCTACTCTGATCCAGACCTCCAAGTCGGATTTGGTAATTGGTGAGGCGTAGAGGCCCCATACCCCCTGCGGATGAGTCAGGAATGGGACTTTCCACGGCTGGACTCATGCAGATGCCCAGTCCATAAATAGCCAATCTTTCTCGGATTCCCGAAACCTTTCCACCAGAAAGTGGAGTTGGGCCGCTGGACAGTATTGTAAAGATTTTGGATCCCTACGACCCGCTCAACTGGAGGTCTGTAGCTCTGATCCTGGCTCATGCACAGTCATCCCTCTGCCCATACAAGTGTATTTTCAGAGACTGAATCGCCCCAGTGGTGGGTTCAATTGGGAGTATCTAAAAAAGGAAGAGAATTTTTGGAAGGTCCGTTACTTTTAATGCAGACACTCGACCAAGCCAGGATAGGTGGTAAAACTCCATTGGGCCAGATCTCTTTTGATTTGTTGAAGGGTCTGATAGTTTAGGGATACTGTCTCAATCACCGTCAGTGCCAACTGTATACCCAGGGAAAGGATAAAGGTCACAGGACCATTGTATAGAGTATAAATAGGCTAGCTGGGCCTTTGCTTCCAGAGGGACCGATGAGTTAAGAGCCTGTGATTTGTGGATATTTATCTGAAAACCAGTCGCTCCACTGAACACCTCCCCCTCATCCAGAAATGTGGGGAGGGCTGCAATAGTGTTGTTCAGTGCCATGATAACATAATCCGCGTAGAGACTTATCATATGTTCCTCCCCGGCAAAACAGACATCAGTGATGTCTGGGTTGTCTTGAACCCTTTGAGCGAAGGTCTCCATGTATAACACAAACAACAAGGGTGACAATGCGCACTCTTGCCGTTTACCCACGCAAATGAGGACTGGTGTTGAGGTCTGGCCATTGACTCTAACAGTCTCTCTTGGATGCCCATAATTGCTCAGAATCCATGTGCAGAACCGCACATGGAAGCCAAAGTGGGCAAACGTCACTGCCAAATATGGGCAGTGTACGCAGTCAAATGCCTTCTTGGTGTCTGGAGCCAGGAGCATAATTTCCCATCTGGACACGTGGCTCTATCAGGTGTAAAGCCCTCTAAGTGTTGTCACTACATTGGCTGTGTGGGACAAACCCTGCCTGGTCTGAGGCTGTCAGGCCCAGCATAACGGGACTCAGCCAAGCGGCGAGGACACTAGTGAATAATTTAGCATCCACATTGAGGAGGGAAATAAGGCGGTAGGGTCCACATTGCTTTTTGTCCCAGTTTGGGGAGGACCACTACATATGCTTTCATATATGCTTCCACATATGCTTTCATCATTGGCGGCGGCACTGTGTCGGGACTGTTAATCAAGTTGAAAAGCTGGTTCAGTGTCAGGGCAAGTGTAGTGCAAAACGTCTTGTAGAAACAGGCCAGAAATCCATCGGGTCTCAGTGATTTGAGGAGTTTTTTTGATGGGCAATGCAAGCGATAACTGTATTTGGACTGGGCAATCCGGTGCAGTCGCCTGGTCCTCTGTCAGATGTGGTGTATAAATGCCTTGGAGGTAACGGTCTGGGTTATGTGGTGGAAGGGATTGTTCTGAGTATAGGTTCTCATAAAAATCATGGAACCTAGAGACAATAGGGCCATCTCCCATGATCTCTGTGAAATCCTTTGCTAGTAGGGACTCTACCCCTGTGGCCTGTCGCTGTGCCTGTAGTTTATTGGCCAGTAAGTGCCTGAATCTGTTGCCCCCTACGTACAAGGAGTGTTTGAGTTGAAGTAAGGAGTATTCAGCCTTGTCAAGGTCCAGCACCGCAACTGTGTTTTGGCTGATTCCAACTGCCGCCAAGCCTGAGGGGGCACCTGTGCACCTATATATGTATTCCAGCTCCCAGACCTAGCATTATAATTGTTTCCATTTGTCCCAGTGTTACCTATTATCTGCTGCCAAAATTGCAATAAATTTCCTGTGAATGACTGCCTTTAGGGTCTCCCATACGAGCAAAATAGAGGTATCAGTTGTATCATTTATGATTAGGTAAGTAGTTATCACCTGTATGACCTGTTTAACAACCTCATGCCTCTGCAGAAGGGTTTCCCTCAAGCACAATGACCAGGGAGTATGTCCCGGTCGAGGAAGTGCGAGGTCTAAAGGAACGGCCATGTGGTCTGACAGCGAGCGTGGTTCGATCTCTATGGACGAAACAAGGGCCTGAAGCTCTTTAGTACCTAGGAAATAGTCAAGCTGGGTATAGGTCTTGTAGTCATGGGAATGTATAATCTTGAGTCTAAGGATGACCATCCCTCCACAAGTCTTGCAATTCCATCTCTAGCAGCTATTAGTCGCCTTCTTAGAGCTCAGCTCGGCCGCCCCAATTCCTATGTGCTGAGTAGTCCAGATCATTATGAAATACTAAATTGAGGTCACCCCGAAACCAGCCTGTCTTGTGAGGGCATAATGTCTGCGATTGTTCTGTAGAAGAAATGTTCCTGACCATAGCTGGTGGTGTACAGGGAGCCTAAAACTAATGTGTGGTCTTCCACCTGTACATTATGTTAGTAACGAGCCCCTAATCTCCATAAGTTTAGCCCCAACCTTCCTCCGAAAAGAGTGGGAGAGCAAAATAGTCACACCAACCGTCTTAGTGGCTGCTGAAGAGAAGAATTGTTGTGGGAAGGCACAGGCCTTAAGCCTTTGCCAATCACCCGTGACTAAGTGGGTCTCCTGCAAGAGGCATAGGTCATGGCCTGTCTATTCTAAATACAATATGATGGCTCTTCTTTTAACCAGGTTATTAAGCCCTTTCACATAAAGGGTGACAATCCTCATCATGTGGGACAGATAGGAGTAGTAACTGCCCTTGTTGCCACCCTTTCTACGTGTCAAGCTATTGCTTTTGTGAGATAGTGAACCCTCTGGTTGTCCCCGTGGTGGTGGGAATCTATAGTGTAATGCACCTGCATGAAGTGTAAGCCCCCCCTCCAATCCCCACCAAAAGAACAATAACAAGAATAGTGTCCCTGGTAAATCAAAACTGCTGGCCATAGCCAGTGATGTTCCAGTAGAAATGGGGGTATAAGGGTCTGTGGCAAGGCTCAAGCCCTTCTTCATGCTATCTCATACCTCCTCCCCACCCGGCACCCTCCTCCTCCCAGCAGCCCTCAGGTTGTCTCTTTTTTCTTGGAGTCACTTGTTGGTGTCTCCTCCAGCACTGCTCGTCTTTTCATCGCAACGGTTTCAGAATCGGGTCTCAGTCCTTTGGATGGAGGCATGCCTCTCTTCCATCTGGAGTGTTTCTTGGCTGTTTGCGTTCCTTGGGGCTGATCCCACTGTTGATGTCAATGTTATACTCAATCGTAAGCATTGTGCAAGCTTCCATCAATGATTGAAGCTTGTGAAAATTCCCTTCCTAGCGGAAGACTATGCGGAACGGATGTCTCCAGGAGTAAGTGATACCCTTGTCTCAGAGATAGATACTCACTGGGTGGAAGTCTTGTCTCTTTTGAAGCGTTACAGCTGCGAGGTCCTGTTAGAGCATCAATGTAAGTCCTCTTAAATGTAGGGGTTGTAATACTCTTGCCTTGCGAAGTATCCGCTCTTTAAGTTGTATATCGTGGACACACACAAGAATATCAGCAAGACAGGAGTTTTCTGGATGCAGAAGACCTGCTCTGTGCACCCTATTCTGCTGTATGTCCCCTTATGGAGAGGTTTCCAGGATGGGGGCGAATAGGGTTCTCACATTTGAAGCTAAGCGTCTTCTTCCGCGTTGGTTGGGGCCCTACCTATTCATATTTTGTTGGGTCTTGAGCTGTTTTCCAGGTCTTCCGTGTGTGCTTGTAGCAATCTGCTGGTCTTTAAGATGGATGACTTCCTGCTGAAGTTGCTCAGTCTCTACGTCTTGGCTGGCCTCATGATCCTCCAGGGTAGAGACCCTATACCCTATTTCAGCCAGAGCCTGGCAGACAGTCTTTAAGTCTTGGGAGAGGTCTTTTTTGACCGCCTGAAGATCATCCTGTAAAGATGCAAACAGGGTCTCGGAAATGAGCATGTCACTAGGCCTTCAGCATCTTCTCTCTCCGACTGCAGATCTTGGCTAGTGGAAGGGGGCTGTTCTCCCATTGAGCTCCCTGTTGGTTTCGACAGCATGTCCTTTAGGAAATTACCTTTCTTGGCTCATGCCGTCACCTTGCCTAATCTCAGTGTTGAACATCTCTTTTACTGAAGGATTCATGGCTATAAGATTGCATTGAACTCTCAAGATGCCCGAGCCCCTCATTGATGAAAGGATGCATTTCTTGACCTGCACTGTGACACCCTTCGTCCCACGAGAGTAGCCACATTGGGGGGGGCATGCACCCTAGATGTGTTGAGCATGTGCCCACTGGTGGCTGGGTGGGGGTTGAGCCCATTAATGTCCTACCTTTGGGGGAATCACTCACCGCCCAAACGCTGCATGAGAGAGTCATCAGAGCCACAGGCCTTACCTCGCCCATGGCTCACCCTGTAATGTTGCAGCATGCAAGGGGCGGCTCGCTCGTGACATTCTCCTGAGGCCTGGGATAATCAGAGTACTGCAGTGCTAAGCATTTCCTCCTGAGGGCCGTAGTCCAGTGGACAACTGCCATAGGTTCCAGGGACCAGATATGCAGCTGTTGAGAAGTGGGAGGTAGAAGGCATCAGTGCAATTCCGTTGTTTTTCGTGCCAGCATGACCGTTGCCTTCTTGCAGTCCACGAGATGGCCTGGCAGCAACTCTCGTCTAGTTCTGAGTGGCATTGCTGCCGTTCGTCCAGTGAGCCCCCTGGTCCTCAACAGGGCCCCGATCACAGGTGGCTGTGGCTGTTGACAGGGGGATATGACATCTTAGCCACTCCCCCCAAAATGCCACTTTTAGAAAGTTGGCTTTTTCTGGACTTAGCCATTTGCTGCCAGCAGCCTGTCTTTGGGTTATATGACAGGGTATGTGTAGGAAAGTACCAGCTTGCCTGGCATGTTACCCCCATTTTCACTGTATGTATGTTTGTTTTTGCCCATGTGTCACTGGGATCCTGCTAGGCAGGACCCCAGTGCCCATAATGTATGCCCTGTATGTGTTCCCTGTGTGGCGCCTAACTGTATCACTGAGACTCTGCTAACCAGAACCTCAGTGTTTATGCTCTCTCTGCTTTCTAAAATTGTCACTGCAGGCTAGTGACTAATTTTACCAATTCTCATTGGCCACTGGAACACCCATATAATTTCATGTATATGGTACCTAGGCACCCAGGGTATCGGAGTTCCAGGAGATCCCTATGAGCTGCAGCATTTCTTTTGCCACCCATATGGAGCTCAGACAATTCTTACACAGGACTGCCACTGTAGCCTGAGTGAAATAACGTCCACGTTATTTCACAGCCATTTTTCACTGCACATAAGTAACTTACAAGTCACCTATATGTCTAACCCTCACTTGGTGAAGGTTCGGTGCCAAGTTACTTATTGTGTGGGCACCCTGGCACTAGCCAAGGTGCCCCCACATTGTTCAGGGCAAATTCCCCAGACTTTGTGAATGCAGGGACACCATTACACGTTTGCACTACACATAGGTCACTACCTATGTGTAGCGTCACAATGGTAACTCCGAACATGGCCATGTAACATGTCTAGGATCATGGAATTGTACATTGGGACAATTCCATGCATCCCCGGGTCTCTAGCACAGAACCGGGGTACTGCCAAACTACCTTTCTGGGGTTTGCACTGCAGCTGCTGCCAACCCCTCAGACAGGTTTCTGTCCCCTGGGGTCTGGGCAGCCCAGTCCCAGGAAGGCAGAACAAAGGACGCAGGCACCAAACTTCTGCATCACTGGTCCTCTGGCCCCCTCTCATCCTAACGAGCGTGGTCCCTGGAACACAGGAGCTGGGTCCAAGTATCTCCCACAGTCCAGTGGCCCTTCTGTCCAAATTTGGTGGAGGTAAGTCCTTGCCTCCCCACGCTAGAGAGTAATCCTGTGTACTGCGTGATCTGCAGCTGCTCCGGCTTCTCTGCACTTTTCCAAGGATTCCTTTGTGCACAGCCTAGCCTAGGACCCCAGCACTCCGTCCTGCATTGCCCAACTCACTGAGTTGGCCTCCGATGTCGTGGGCCCCTACTTTGTGACTCTGAGTCGACCACTGTCCTCAGATCTTCTAAGTGCCTGTTCCAGTACTTCTGCGGGTGCTGCCTGCTTCTGTGAGGTCTCTCTGAGTTGCTGAGTCTGTCTCCTCCTCCAAGGGGCAACAGCCTGGTCCTTCCTGGTCCCCAGTAGTACCCAAAAGCCTCAACCGCGACTCTTGCAGCTAGCAAGGCTTGTTTGCAGTATTTCTGCCTGGAAACACTTCTGCAACCTCCAGCACGCCGAGGGACATCTTCCATCCAAAGGAGAAGTTCCTAGCCCTTTTCGTTGTTGCAGAATCTTCGGCTTCTTCCACCCAGAGGCATCCCTTTTGCACCTTCATCCGGGGTTTAGTGGCTCCTGTCCCCCCCGGACACTTTCGTGACTCTTAGACTTGGTCCCCTTCCTTTAGAGGTCCTTAGGTCCAGGAATCTGTCTTCAGTGTTTTGCTGGTGCTTGTGGTTCTTGCAGAATCCCCTATCACGACTATTCTGTCTTTCTAGGGTTGTAGGGTAACTTTACTCCTATTTTTCAGGGTCTTGGGGTGGCGTATCTTGGACACCCTTACTGTTTTCTTACAGTCCCAGTGACCCTCTACAACCTTCCATAGGTCTGGGGTCCGTTCGTGATTCGCATTCCACTTTTGGAGTATATGGTTTGTGTTGCCCCTAGACATATGTCTACCTATTGCATCCTATTGTGATTCTACATTGTTTGAACTACTTTTATTACTGTTACTTACCTGTTTTGGGTTTGTGTACATATAATTTGTGTATATTACTTACCTCCTAAGTGAGGGTATCCTCTGAGATACTTTTGGCATATTGTCACTAAAATAAAGTACCTTCATTTTTAGTAACTCTGAGTATTGTGTTTTCTTATGATATTGTGCTATATGATATAAGTGGTATAGTAGGAGCTTTGCATGTCTCCTAGTTCAGCCTAAGCTGCTTTGCCATAGCTACCTCTATCAGCCTAAGCTGCTAGAAACACCTCTATTCTACTAATAAAGGATAATTGGACCTGGCACAAGGTGGAAGTACCACAAGGTACCCACTATATGCCAGGCCAGCCTCCTACAGTGTGGGTGACAGTTGGCCTTTGTGTATTCCTCCTAGATAGCCACACACACCTTCAGCCTCAAGGTATAGACCCTGGGCTGACCAGCCAGATTCACAGTACCACCCATGAACTGGTGGAAGGTAGAGTGGAAGAAGAGCTCAAAACACCTTGGGCTACTGCCCCTGACTCAGAGAAACCTCTGAGATCAGAGAGCCCTGGATGGCCTGGGGCCTGGCTCTTGACACTGACAGCTGTCAGTGGCTCAGTTGGATAATGTCCTAACAAGCATAGTTTTCCTTTGGTTGGGGACAGAAGTCTGATTCATGGGGTGGAGTGGGCCACATCACTTTGTTAGCCATGGTGGTACTGTCTGCCTAATGGGACTGAGCAAGTTAGGGTTAGGTACTGCACAGATGGGGTCCACAAATGAAGAGTTCCCCCTGGGCAGTTCTGTAGCTCAGGAGAGTATAGACAGAAGAATCCAACCAAGTTCAGGGATGCATATAATTGACAAGTGCCCCTGCCTAACAGAGCCTTCATAGATGTTCTATCACCTAAGCAGGGAAGCCCACCAAGTTATTTACTCATCTCCACTAGCTTTTGGCTGGAGGGTTTTGTGTTGGACATGTCCCTTTCTGCAGGGTCACCCTCAAACATTTTGCCTTTACCCTTCACTTTTTGCTGAATTTATTTTTGTTGGCCCTAGGTCTCTGTGTATTTCACCACTTCTTACCAGTGCTAAAGTGCTTGTGCTTTCTCCTCTCCCTGGTAACTGGCTTATACCCAATTGGCATATTTAATTGACCTATAAGTGCATAGCAAAGTGGCACTATACGCAACCAGGGCATGTAAATTAAATGCTACCTGTGGACCTGCAGCACTGATTGTACCACCACATAAGTAGCTCTTTAAACATGTCTCAGACCTGCCATTGAAGCCTCTGTATGCAGGTTTTAAACTTTCATTTCAACCTGGAAAAATAAATGTTTTGCCAGGCCTAAACCTTCCTTTTGAATACATATAAGTCACCCCTAGGGTAGGTCCTGAACAGCCCAGAGTGCAGGGTGCAATCTATTAAAAAGTAGGACATGCACTTTTAAGTTTTACATGTCCTGGTAGTGAAAAACTCTTAAATTAGTTTTTCACTACTTTACTACGGGGCCTATCTCTCCCATAGGATAACACTGGAGTTGCCTTATTACATTTTATAAGTGTAATTTCCAAATAGAAAGAGATAAGAAGGTCATGTTTAGTGTCCCTGGAATCCTAATTTAAATTCCTAACTTATGATGAAGTCTGATTTTAAATTGCAATTCTTAAAATGCTCCTTTCAGAAAGCTGTCATTTTCTTGCCTTAGCCATTTGGGGCCTGCAGGGAAACTCTGCTGTCTGAAGACACAGGCTAGTAGCTTGCACTGATTTTCGGTGCAATCAGTGCAGTTCCAATGGGAATGGCCATGTTTGCGGTTGTGAATAGCCCAAAAGCTTGATTTAAAGAACCCGTGGGCCACTCCAAGGGTCCAGGACCTGAGAGACAGCTCTTGGGTGTCAGGGACTCACTGAAGATGGGTTCAGGGACTTTTGGGGGGACTTCTCTCAGGAGGCCAGCAGACTAGTCCTTTGAGTCACTCTGGAATCCTGGGTTGAAGCTGAAGATGCAGGTCCAGTTCTTCTTCCCCAGGCAAGAGGACAGCAGCAAGCAGGTCAGCACAGGTGGCAGCACTTTCTTTAGAGCAGCAGTCCAGCAAGGTGTCAGTCCTTGTAGCAGCACAGCAGTCCTGCTTCCTGGCAGAGTATCCACATGTCCACAAGTGTACAGAAGAGTTTGTTTCTTCCTTCCTTCTTTTATACAGAGGTAGGGAGAAGCTTCTAGAGGCATGCTCTTGAAGTGCACAGATGTCCTGCCTTCCTGGTTCCAGTCTAACTACAGGGAGTATGCAGCCATGTATGTGGAGACAGTACACAGCCTATACAAGAGTAAGTTGGGCTTGGCCCAGCTCCTCCTACCCATCCTGAGCGAGATGGCCCATCCAGTCATACCTAAGCTCCCCATTATGTGTGGCTATCTAGGAGAAATACACAAAGCCCAACTGTCATGTGACCCAGAGTCAGACCGCAGGGGACTGACAACGTGAAGTTCCAGCACGCATGTCCGTGACACCCATCATGCTCTTTGCACCACGTCAAATACCACCCAAGTTGCTCTTGTTGCTTCTCAAGCGCCTCTTCAACATGAAATGGACTCTAGGCACAAAACATGAGCAGGTAAAACTTTAGCGATACTAATCTGGGACTGTATTTGACCCGCTCTCCATGGTGTTGAGCCTGAACTTTTGACTTTAACCCGCTTCAGTGCAACCAGATAGCCACTCTTCACACTTTCTGCTTTTAGATTCTATTTTACAGTTTATTCTTTAAAAATGCATAATTCCATTTGTACTGAGTAGATTTTTTTTTTTTGGTCTTGTTTTATTTATTACATTAAGCTCTATTTTCTGACCTGGTGTGGGATCTTTTTGTGTGGTGTTTTTCAATGTTTTACTGTTTGAAGTGTTGCACAAATACTTTACACATTGCAATCAAGTTAAGCTTGACTGATCCGTGCCAAGCTACCAGGGAGATGAGCACAGGCTGATTTGGGGTTTGCATGTGCCTTACCCTGACTAGGATTGTGGTTGCTGCCTAAGGAGGGCTCACACCCCAGTCAACCAGTAATCCAATTTTAACATCTAACCTAGAGTGTTTTAGCCTCTGCCTCAAATATTTTGTAATATGCAGCACGTGCCACCTTTCACTGGACAGTCACATTTATTTGTAGGCAGACTCTGTAAGGAGTTGCTAACTATCACCTTTGTAAGTCTGTAATGAAAAACCAATGCTCTAGTAGAACCTTTACCCTGTCCACTGTTCCTTACTTATAGTCATTGTTAGTGGTGCTGGTTTTAGGTTGACTCCCATACAGCTATATAGAAATCTCTGTGTAATGGCTTATGGTAAACTAAACATATTCAAGAACAATTGTATGTGGCCGTGTTGTGTAATGGGCTGTTTTGACTGTTAACCTTATTGGCATGACCATATCTGCAATACCAGACTGCTTCATTGATATGTATATGTTGCGCCCGTAGCACATTTATTTGAGACAAGTAAGTACTAGCGAGACTGGCATTTCACAGTTTCAAGCCTTTGGTCATAGCTTGTATTCTTATCTACTATTGTTTCTGACCCCTTAGTTTGATTTTGTTTTGTTTTTTTTAATCTATAGATGACTACCGCTTTAGACTATTTGTATGGGATATTAGCATGTCACAGTTGCAGACTTCACCTGTCTGTTAATATCTTCCCACTTGTGGCAATCACACAGTACAATAGGGCAGATCAGACAGATCAGTGTATGCTGTTTTTGGCTGTTTTTAGGATTTGTGGGACAATATTTACAGTTGATTTTTCTGATATAACTACAAACATGGCCTGCAGCAAACACCAATGCATCGTCTCCCATGCATTACCAATGCCTATATAGCTTGCATTTACAAGTTTAAAACTGTTCTGATTCGCAGATTTGGGCCATGTTTTTAGCTATCAGTTTCGCTAATGGAGGCCACTTTTAATTTAGCACCCGGGCCCATTTTCTATTTGAGTCAGACCCTATTGTGGTATAAAAAGAGGAGAAGGAAGTTCAAGATAGATGACTATCGGACCTCAAGAAACATGTGTAGCGTTCAACTCCCTTAGCGCTATCTATAAAGACAAAATAAAGACAGGTTGTTTTGAGGTCAGAAAAAAATTGTTCTACTTCTGCTCAGAGCAGGCTTTAAAATGACACTTCCATAGAAACATATGGGCCTCCTTGCACTTTGCTACATTAGCATCTACATTTTTGACGCTAGTGTAGTAAAGCGCCACAATAGTGTCAAACATTTTGACGCTATTGTGCTAACGATCGCCATGGTATGCCAAATTATAAATACAGTGCAACCATGGTGTCGTTAGGTGCCAGTAGGGAGAGTAGAAAAAGTGGCCCATCAGCTCTGATGCACCACTTTTTCTTAAATATGGGCCATGGAGTCCTAATGGGGGGACACCTCACTTAAGCTATTCTGTGATAACGTGTGGAAATGTTTCTTTCTGTGTTTTAGAAATGGGGTCTCTAGTTGGCACAGGTATACACCCTTGTCCAAGTAGGGACCACAATCCTAGTCAAGTTAAGTCATATACAATCTATATCATCCTGTGCCCACCTTCTGGAAGCTTGGCACTGAGCAGCACTGAGCAGTCAGGCTTAGCTTAGAAGCCATTGTGTAAAGTGTTTGTGCAAAAAATCATGCAATAACACAGTGAAAATACACCACACAGGTTTAAAAAAATATATGATAGGTTTAGAAAAATATATGATATTTATCTAGTTAAAATAAGGTCAAAGATTCAATAAGTGCAAGTCTTAAATCTTAGAAATCAACAGTTGTCTCTTGGTTTCACAAAGTACCTGGTTTGCGTCAAATTACACACATGGAGGCCGAAGAGGAGAAGATGCGTGAAAAAATAAGGTGTGCGTCGGAATTTCCGATGCGACACAGACAATGCATCGTTTCTTTCCATGCTGCAAGGGGCTTTGTGTCAATTTCTGGCATGAAGTCGGGCTGCCTTGTTCCGGTTAGGCTGTGCGGCAATTTTCTCGTTGCAATGCAAGCTATGCGTCTTCCTGCAGGCTGTGCATCGATTCTAGCAGGCAGTGCACAGATGTTTGCCACACAAGGAGTTTTCTTGAAAAGATGAAGTCTTTTTGGCCCTGAGACTTCAGAAAACAGGAGGCAAGCTCAATCCAAGCCCTTGGAGAGCACTTCTCAGCAAAGTCTAAGACCAGGAAGGCAGCAGGGCAACAGCAGGGCAGCAGACCTTCACAGCAAAGCAGCCCAGATGAGTCCTTTGGGCAGCCAGGCAGTTCCTCTTGACAGGTTGCAGGTTCAGGTCTAGAAGTGTCTGAGCTGGTGGGGTCAGAGACCCAGTTTATATACCCAAAGATGCCTTTGTAATGGGGGAGATTTCAAAGAGTGGTTTTGAAGTGCACACGTTCCCCTTTCAGTACAGGTCTGTCTGCCAGGGTCCCAGTAAGGGGTTTGGCAGTCCATTGGGTGAGGGCAGGCCACTAGCCTCTGAAATGTAAGTGTCAGGCCCCTCCACCTTTCCAGCCCAGGAAGACCCATTCATTATGCAGATGTGTGCAGGTGTAACTGAGTATCCTGCATTTGTGGCTGTCTGGGTGAACTGCTCAAGGGAGTTGTCAACCAGGCCAGCCCAGACATTCATTAGAGACAGGCTGTAAGGCACAGGTGGATTTTAAGTGTAGAGAAATGGTCACGTTCTAAAAGTGGCATTTCTAGAATAGTAATAATAAATCCAATCTTACCAATAAGCAGGATTTTCTATTACCATTTGGGCCATACTAAATATGACCTGTTTTCCCTTTTTTGATCAGAGTCTACCACTCCAACAGCAGTTGAGGGCAGACCTAATGCCAGCCTATGAAAGGAACAGGCCTCAGTAGTGAAAAACACATTTAGGAGATTTCCACTACCAGGACATGTAAACCAAACCTGTAGATGCCCTGCCTTTTACCTACATAGCACCCTACCCTATGGGTTACCTAGGGCCTACCCTAGGGGTGACATATGTCGAAAAAGGGGAGTTTAAGGCTTGGCAAGTACTTTTAAATGCCAAGTCAGAGTGGCAGTGAAACTGCACACACAGGCCTCGCAATGGCAGGCTCGAGACATGGTTAAGGGGGTACTTATGTGGGTGGCACAATCAGTGCTGCAGGCCCACTAGTAGCATTTAATTTGCAGGCTCTAGGCACATGTAGCGCACTCTACTAGAGACTTACAAGTAAATTAAATATGACAATTGGGTATGAGCCAATGTTACCATGTCTTTAGGGAGGGAGCACATGTACTTTAACACTTGTTAGCAGTGGTAAAGTGTCCAGAGTCCTAAAGCCAGCAAAAATGAGGTCACAAAAAGAGGAGGAGGAAGGCAAAAAGTTTGGGGGTGACCCTGCAGAGAGGCCATTTCCAACACTGTCCTTTGCTAATTACTCTAAAAGTGATTGTGATTCACTAGTCACTGGAGGAGGGACAGAAGGCCCAAGCAATGAAGGACTGCTGATCAATATATTCTTCTGAATGGGTTAGAATACCCCTATCACTCATAATAGTCAAAAAGTGGTAAATCTCTATGGAAAAAGAGCTTTCGAAGCTAAGTAGTTGCACTGCAGTAAATATGTGGAACAGCAGGGTAGCCCTTAAACCACCTGGAATCAGTGGCAGTAAACCAATAAAGAAACAATGGTTCATAGGGGAGTAAATCATTACATAGCAACACTGAAGTCAAGATATTTTTTCATAGAATCAATCAAAAATGTAGTTTTTTCCACCTTCTTCATTTTACACTAGACTTTGTAGGTGAGTCCAAGAGTCGTAGGGTACAAAGGCAACTTTGACTTCAATTAAAATACTCTTTAAACTGACATTCCTCAGTCTTGCAACAGCACTTCTATTGCCCAATGACTAAATTCTAGCTTCTGATATAATAATTTTGAATTGTTAAATAAATAGGGAATCACTTCCTTTAGCTTTAGTATCTTCTAGATTTAGATTACAACTAATCAGTTTTTCAAATAAGCAACCTTTTTACTTTGTGTGATGACTATCTCACTGCTTAGAATACAGCTGCATACTTAAGATTGTATTCTTCTTTTTCAGATCTATTTCCTTGCACATTTAGGTAAGTAACATATGTATTAGGACGTAGCTGCAATTATAATCTATAAATGTGGCCCATTATCTCCCCCATATACTTTCACTTTCAGATTATGGCTTTGCTCTTGAACCCATTTTTTCCTGAAAATCATCCCTAATTATTCACCAGTCAAAATGCTGTTGACACTTTGGTAATTTGACTGGTTTATAATTACTTTCCTGTGCTGTACTGATACCAAGGACTGTTCAAATTGTGAACCCTATGAAAATATTGTATTATCAGATAGGAGCACACTTTTAAATAATTTGAAGTTTCAGGAAGTGCACTGTACGAGCACCTCTTATGTTTAATTGAATAGACTACAATGTTTCTCCATCTATAATAAGAATCTAGGCCATTGTTATGTTTGCAGCTGCACATCCAGCTTCGGACGCCTGGTGCAACTAATAACCTGGAAGTGGAAGGGGTCGAGGCAGGGAATGCAGTCTAATTTTCCATGCTCTCTTGTATGGGCCAGAAGCTGTGCTAGTCACGGTCGGGTTTTCGACATAGAAGCCGCATTCGGAAACCAGTTGGGGCCTGAAATTTTGATTTTCAACCCATTCTTACCTTGATGCCAAGGCAGCCTTACCTCTGCTGACTTTCTCATAATTCTGGTAATGCTGCTGGCTATTCCTGTTAACCTTGTGGGATTTCCCTCATTGTCATCACTTGCAATTTCAGTGTAGTTGCCGGGTACTGGCATCTCAGACGATTTTGGAAGGTGTTTCGTTCTCCATACTACTGTTAAGAGAAGGACACAAACGTATTTATCAAGAGCAGTCTGATCCTCTAATTTGGTAAGATGCATGCATATATATAATTGTGGATGTTACGCACCATCATGCGTTTGGATTCAACAACTTTTATGGATGTACACGTGTTGGGATTCTCCAAAAAGGAATAAAAAGTATTAACAATTCATTCAGCAAAAGAAGGAAAAGACTGTTAAAAGACTGCTAAAGCATGCCTCTTTGGATACGATAATTAAGTGCGAAACTGAAATATTTCTAAAACTTTTTTTTGAGAGGCATTGAAGGAATGAAGTAACTCCGGTTCTATGTCGCTCCCTTAAAAGTCCCTTCACTTATATACTTAGGTATTTCTGGGCTGTAGTGGGGTCTTCGCAGAATTAGAATATTGAGAATGTGTGTTTATTTAGAATTCAGTATTACTTTTCTTTTGTTGCAGTACAATGACATATTGTAAAACACAAGTGGGAAGGTTTAGGTAAGAAACACACACCATCAGTCTTTCTACTGCGATGAGTTATTCATGCATTAGAGGTGAAGGTCCTAAACATCTATTGTATTTTGCTTTTAGACACATCACAAACCAAACACTGAAGGAAAGTCTATGATGATGAAATGAAGCAGTTTCCTTAATGGGACCCTGGAACTCCATCTTTGCATTTTCTCCACTTCCCCTTTCCCCTGGGTACGTTTGTCACTTAAGGTTTTTTTATTTCCCCTCTGGTTGCAGGCCTCTAGATGGGAATCAGCTTCTAGAATTCCCGTCTCTCTACCGCAAGACTTGAGCAGCCACTTTCAACATTGGCTATGCTCAGATGTTACAGCCATGTTTAGGGTTTACATCGCGACGGACTTGCATCTTGGTTCACTCACGGCATTGTCATAGATGGGCGAGTCATTAATGTTTCTAAAACTACCACTTTTAATAAATATAAGTTTATGCAGTGATAAAATCGGATCTACTAAGGTGAAATGCTTCTGCATGTTAAAGAAGTACACCTTTTTATTTTGAAGAGATTTTATTATATTTTTACATTATGTTTGTTGAACAATATACAGGCCAAACATTTTCATGGCTCAGCTCTTATAGTTTCAGTATTTTATTGCATTATTACTTAAAATCATTACAAGTAGAATTAAAAGAAAACATCGAGATAAAAGTAACAGAGTAAAATAGCGACCACAAGGTGCTGTTGCAATAACAGGGTGTAAAACATAGTGCGGTTCAATGAATAATGTACACAGCGGTGCAACGTGCAGAAAAGCTGCCTAAACTGGTCGCTATCTAGATATGTTAAACATTTAAGGTGAAAAACTGCACTAAGATCTAAAGTGTGATGTGAAAGTGCAAATGAATTCTATATAAGTATCAACCTTGAAAGTGCAAAGAAACGTACTAGCAAGAGAATACATTCTATATCGGAAATTCTAAATGTGATAAACATTGGAGTATTGTCTTAGACAAGCAATGCTACAAGGTGTCAAATGCTGATACCCAGGACATGCCTTACATGGATTCTTAGAGCCAAGGCAGACCCCTGCTCGGCCTCGGCTTGACTCGTCCTGTTAATCTGCCTGCTCGTCCTCCTCTATCTGGGACTCTGGCTTAGTACATGGGGCTGACAGTCACTTGGTAAAATGATTTGTAAAAGGTGACAACTAGAAATATGGAGTTCAGGCCACATGCACCAATTTAAAAAAAAACATTGTGACGTTTGTAACAAAGAAGAGTGCATTCAGGGAGTATCCATCTAAAATAAGTGATCCCACAGCAGGAATTTCAGGCTTGAGTTCCTGGAAAGAACTACCAGGCCCAGGTGGGATGGGCAGACCCATTGCATCAGTGGGGGTGTTTGGGGTGTGACACCCCGCAAATACACTGTTGGTTTGCTAGTTCAGACTTGGAACCTGAAATGGGTCCAATATGTCTGTGTTGGTTTTCTCGTTGTTCTCATTTCAGTCAGAGATTTTAACTTGTTTATTTTTTGAGTTAGGATCTTAATTATATACAGTAAGTAGTTTACCAAAAAAGTAGTAAATCCACCCTTAGAAATACTCCTTGAGTGGGTGCAAATTTACTACTTTTTGAAATTCACAAACCTTGGCAGTAGTAGACTTGGAAACCTGCCCAGTCCCACTTTTTAACCCCTTCCCCACCATTGGGTAGTGGTTACGTCCAGTGGCGCAGTGCTGAGGCGCCATGGACATAACCACTACATCCTGATATAAGCTCTTGGTAGAAGCGCAGGCGCTCCCCCAGAGGGCCTCCCTCTACCCCCCCCCAGGGCAGGGCTGGAAGGGGAATCGCTTCCCGTTCCACTACACGCACGTCCCCGCCCACCCAGTGACATCTGATGACGTCAGTGCGCCAATGCGCGCTGACCTCATCAGAGGTCAAATCCTGTTGCGCTGGAAGCAATGTTTCCAGCGAGACCTGAGTAGAAACTGATTAGTTTCTCCTCAGTATGGGGGGGGGGTCAGGGGAGGCAGAGAGGCATGAAAAGGGAAGGAAAGGCTTTTCCTTCCCTTTTCATGTCTCTGTGCATTACTGCAGCACGATCGCATAGCGATTGTGCTGCAGAAATGCCCACTAGACACCAGGGACTTGGTTTATATTAGGTAAACAAAGAAGTGGAGCGGCCCCTTGTGCAAGGGTAGTCCCTAAGGGGGGCAATTTATTATGAGGCCATTTCTGCCCCCGGGGGCTGATAGGCCTATATTAATTAGCCTGATCTGAAGCCATTAGGCAGCAGGGATGTTTTGTTTATATTGATAATGGGAGTGACCCCTTAGGCAAGGGTCAGTCCCGGGGGGTAATTTTTATATTAGGCCTTTTCTGACCCCCCACGGGGGAAGATCGTCATATATTAAGCAGGCCGATCTGCCCCGGGGAGGGGAGGGGGTTGCAGAAGCCACTAGACACCAGGGATTTTTTTTTTGCATTTATATTGATAGGGGGGGGGCGACCTCTTAGGCAAGGGTTGCACCCTGGGGTGCAATTGTTTTACTAGGCTTTTTCTGCCCCCCCCAGGGGCAGATTGACCTATATTATTTAGGCCGATCTGGCCCCAAGGGGGGCAGAAGCCATTAGGCACCAGGGATTTCTTTCTTTTAAATTATATATTGATGAGGGGAGCGACCCCTTAGGCAAGGGTTGCTCCCAGGGGGGGTAATTATTTTATTAGGCCATTTCTGCCCCCTCGGGGGCAGAAACTACTTGGGCACCAGTGATTGATGTGTGTGTATGTGTGTTTTTTGTTTGGGGGGTCCCTTGGGCAAGGGTCACTCACCATGGAGGCACATTAATGTTTGCCATATCTGACCCCTTTGGGGGTAGATCGGCCTATTTTTGGAAGGCCCTTCTGCCCCCAAGGGGGGCAGAAAGCCCATCAGAGACCAGGGAAGATTTATTTTCAATATAAAAGGGTGGGGGGTAAGGCCATGCCCCACCCCAAATAAATGGGGCGAACGTTGTTCTGCCCACCAGTGGACAGATGGGGCAATTACCCCCAATCCACAACCTGGGGGGCAGAAAGTCTACTAGATGCCAGGGAATAAAAAAAAAATATTGTGGTAGTGGCTACCAACCAGTATGGGCATGGTTATGCCCCCACCCCAACTGAAGGGGGTAACAGTCTTTCATCTCTCCCCCGCACACTAAAACATCTTATCCCACGGCAAGCAAGAGGAGATTAGATTATTTTGGGTTTTGGGGCCAGATGTAGCAAACAGTTTGCGAGTCGCAAACAGCGAAAATCGTCGTTTGCGAGTCGCAAACCTGAGTTTGCTATGCAGAAATGCATTTTGCGAGTCGGAACCGACTCGCAAAATGCATTTCAGAGTCGCAAATAGGAAGGGTTGTTCCCTTCCTATTTGTGAGTCGCAGTGGTATGCAACTCCATTTGAGACCGCGTACGCGGTCGCAAATGGAGTCGCAGTTACCATCCACTTGAAGTGGATGGTAACCCACTCGCAAACGGGAAGGGGTCCCCATGGGACCCCTTCCCCTTTGTGACTGGACACCAAATTATTTTTTCAGAGCATGTAGTGGTCCAAGGGACCACTACCTGCCCTGAAAAAATCCGAAACAAAAGGTTTCGTTTTTTTTTTTAAGTGCAGCTCGTTTTCCTTTAAGGAAAATGGGCTACACTTGAAAAAAAAAAAACTGCTTTATTTAAAAGCAGTCACGGACATGGAGGTCTGCTGACTACAGCAGGCCTCCATACCCGTGAGTGCCCATAGTCGCTATGGGGCCGCAATTTGCGACCCACCGCATTAATATTAATGAGGTGAGTCTTTGCGACCCCATAGCGACTCGCAGACGGTGTCTGAGACATCGTTCTGCATTGCAAATTGCGAGTTGCAATTTGCAAGTCGCTTGGACTCGCAAATTGCAAGTCGCAATTTGCAAAGTTGCTACATCTGGCCCTTGGTTTTACATTCGGGCAATGAGAGCTTGGCTAAGTCTCAAAATCGTCCCACTTGGAATGGTGAGGGCTGCACTTTTTGGACTTTGGGACGCTGCCATGTAGAAAAATCCACAAGACCTAGTCAGATCTGAAAACTAAATATCTGGGTGAGTCCAGGGTGGTGTGCTTCATATGCACCCCACACCATTTTCTTACCCACAATGCCCTGCAAACCTCCAAGTTTGCTGGAAATCACACATTTTTTCCTTATTTTTGTGATAGAACCTTCCGGAATCTGCAGGAATCCACAAAATTCCTACCACCCAGCATTGTCTCATCTATACTGATAAAAATTCTGCATAAAAGTGTTTTTTTTTCAAATTGCCCTTTTGGACCCGCTTTGGTTCCCCCTCAATTCCGACATGTTTTTGGCTCTTCCCTGTCACTGGCACTTGGCCCACCTACACAAGTCAGGTATCTTTTTTACCAGGAGACTGAGGGAAACGTTGGGTGGTAGGACATTTGTCCCAGTGCGGTGATCCCACATAGAAATGTGGGAAAAATGTGATTTTTAAGCTAAATTTGAGGTCTGCTGTGGATTCTGGGTAAGAAAACATTGGGGGATCCACGCAAGTCAGAACTCCCTGGATTCCCTTGGGTGTCTAGTTTTCAGAAATGTTTGGGTTTGGTAGGTTTCCCTATATGGCTGCTGAGCCCAAGACCAAAAACCCAGCTCCCCGCAAAAAAGGTAGTTTTGTATTTGATAATTTTGATGTGTCCACATAGTGTTTTGGGGCATTTCCTTTCGCGGGCACTAGGCCTACCCACATAAATGATGTACCATTTTTATCGGGAGACTTGGGGGAATGCTGGGTGGAAGGAAATTTGTGACTCCTCTCAGATTCCAGAACTTTCTGTCACTGAAATGTGAGGAAAAGTGTTTATTTTGCCAAAGTGTGAGGTTTGCAAAGGATTCTGGGTAACAGAACCCTTTGCGAGGCCGACAAGTCACCCTATCTTGGATTCCTTTAGGTGTTTAGTTTGCAAAAATGTGCAGGTTTGGTAGGTTTCCCTAGGTGCTGGGTGAACTGGAGTCCAAAATCCACAGCTTGGCACTTTGCAAAAAGAGCTCTGTTTTCTTTGGGAAAATGTGATGCCTCTATGTTGTGTTTTGGGTCATTTCCTGTCACGGGCGCTAGGCCTACCCACACAAGTGAGGTACCATTTTTATCGGGAGACTTGGGGGAATGGTGGGTGGAAGGAAATTTGGGGCTCCTCTCAGATTCCAGAACTTTCTGTCACGAAATGTGGGGAAAAAGTGTTTTTTGGCCAAAGTTTGAGGTTTGCAAAGGATTCTGGGTAACAGAACCTGGTGAGAGCCCAACGAATCACCCCATCTTGGATTCCCCCAGGTGTTTAGTTTTCAAAAATATGCAGGTTTGGTAGGTTTCCCTAGGTGCTGGCTGAGCTAGAGGCCAAAATCCACAGCTAGGCACTTTGCTACAAACAGGTCTGTTTTCTTTGGGAAAATGTGATGTGTCCACGTTGTGTTTTGGGGCATTTCCTGTCACGGGCACTAGGCCTACCCACACACGTGAGGTACCATTTTTATCGGGAGAGTTGGGGGAACTCTGGGTGGAAGTAAATTTGTGGCTCCTCTCAGAATCCAGAACTATCTGTCACCAAAATGTGAGGAAAAGGTATTTTTTAGCCAAATTCTGAGGTTTGCAAAGGATTCTGGGTAACAGAACCTGGTGAGAGCCCCTCAAGTCACCCCATCCGAAATTCCTCTAGGTGTCTAGTTTTACAAAATGCACAGGTTTGGTAGGTTTCCCTAGGTGCCGGCTGAGCTAGAGGCCAAAATCTACAGCTAGGCACTTTGCAAAAAACACACCAGATTTCATTGTAAAAATGTGATGTGCCCATGTTGCGTTTCCTGTCACAAGCATTAGGCCTACCCACGCAAGGGAGGTACCATTTTTATCGGGAGACTTGGGGGAACACAGAATAACAAAACAAGTGTTATTGTCCCTTGTCTTTCTCTACATTTTTATCTTCCAAATGTAAGACAGTGTGTAAAAAAAGACATCTATTTGAGAAATGCCCTGTAATTCACATGCTAGTATAGGCACCCCGGAATTCAGAGATGTGCAAATAGCCACAACTTCTTAACACCTTATCTTGTGCCCATTTTGGAAATACAAAGGTTTTCTTGACATCTATTTTTCACTCTTTTTATTTCAGCAAATGAATTGCTGTATACCCGGTATAGAATGAAAAACTATTGCAAGGTGCAGCTCATTTATTGGCTCTGGGTACCTAGGGTTCTTGATGAACCTACAAGCCCTGTATATCCCTGCAACCTGAAGAGTCCAGCAGACGTAACAGTATATTGCTGTCAAAAATATGACATTGCAGGAAAAAGTTACAGAGTAAAACGTTGAGAAAAATAGCTGTTTTATCACCTCAATATCTTTTTATTTCAGCTGTTATTTTCTGTAGGAAAACCTTGTAGGATCTACACAAATTACCACTTGCTGAATTCAGAATTTTGTCTAGTTTTCAGAAATGTTTAGCTGTCTGGGATCCAGCATTGGTTTCATACCCATTGCTGTTACTAACTGGAAGGAGGCTGAAAGAACAAAAAATAGTAAAAATGGGGTATGCCCCAGTAAAATGCCAAAATTGTGTTGAATAATGGGGGTTTCTGATTCAAGTCTGCCTAGTCCTGAAAGCTGGGAAGCTGGTGATTTTAGCAACGCAAACCCTTTGTTGATGCCATTCTCGGGGGAAAAAACACAAGCCTTCTTCTACAGCCATTTTTTCCCATGTTTTTGAAAAAAAAAAAAATTAGCTGAATTTTGGTTAATTTCTTGGTCTCCTTCAGGGGAACCCACAAAGTTTGGGTACCTCTAGAATCCCTAGGATGTTGGAAAAAAAGGACGCAAATTTGGCATGGGTAGCTTATGTGGTCAAAACGTTATGAGGTCCTAAGTGCAAACTGCCCCAAATAGCCAAAAAAAGGCTTGGTACCTGAGGAGGAAAAGGCCTGGCAGCGAAGGGGTTAAGGCATACTACTGGCTTTCTACCGAAAAGATGATGGGATGAATGCTTGCAAATACTCTAACTAGTGGCAATCTCTTGGGGTAGCATTCCAGTCCAGCGTTTTTCACCCACTCTGCCACTCTAGACAGAGGCCCCAGTAATGCAAATCATTACTGAATGGAAACAGTCCACCCCAAACCGTGATCATTGTACCCCTCCAACATGCTTTTTATGTGGGAAATTTGACATTCACTCCTCCATAATCTGACTGACTAAGCTATGCCCCATGATTCCATTTGGTTTAAGGGTTGCCCCCACTGTTCCTTATATCATCCTCAACCACAACACCTTCTGCTCTAAATGGACATTCAAACTACCCTGTTTTGATCCCACTAAGGTAGACACTTTAAACGCTCCCAGAACAAGAGGAACATTCATAGCATAAACAAAGTGACCTCAAACCATTCATACACGTATTACCCACTGATCTATTTGGCCATAATAGTTTGCCTATGGACCCTCACGGGCCCTCTCTCCTTCACCAAACCACACTAAATTCTCATGCGCATTTCTCCTGCTGATGGGTAATAACCTGAAAAATACTTCTTACAAAAGGCTACTCTATCCAACTTACCTGCAAAAGTAACTGCTGACATGCTCTTCTCAATCATGCCCATAATAAATCACACTATGGCCCTCATTACAACATTGTCAGTAAGTGCTGCTTACAGCCATGCTGAGTGCCGCCAACATACCCCGACCGCGGCTGTATACCGCTACCCGTATTATGACCCACACATAGAAATCCTCCACTATACAGACACACACACAAGTCCGCCAGCCCAAAGGTCAGTGATAAACTGGCGGTACCAAAACCCACACCGTTACGCCAACAGAAATATGCCCACAGCATCATGACCCACGAATCACTGCGTTGGTCATTCAACCGCGGTAATCCATTGGTGGTACACACTGCTGCACTCAGAATACACACACACTAACAAAACAACACCACATTGGACAATTCAAAATACACACACCTGATACACATACACACACCACACCCACAACACTATAAAGCACACACCCACACTACCCACAACCCTTTACGACCCAAAGAATTTGGCAAGTGAGAGAGAGAGACAAGCCAGGAGCACCCACTGAATCTGAGCCACAAAACACCATCACCCATGTACCATCCACGCACATCACAGCACACACCCCAACACATCACCCCACACACCCTGACACATACCACTCACACTACACCCATGGCACCACAAAGACACCCCAGGTTCTCAGAGGAGGAGCTAAGGGTCATGGGGTGGGAAATCATACAGGTAGAGCCACAGCTATTCAGATCACAGGTGCAGCAGACGCCCATTACAAGGAAGATGGAGCTATGGCGGAGAGTCGTGGACAGGGTCAACACCGTGGGACCGCACCCAAGAACAAGGGATGACATCAGGAAGAGGTGGAACGACCTACGGGAGAAGGTGCGTTCCATGGTTGCAAGACCCCAGATAGCTGTACAGAGGACTGGCGGTGGACCCCCACCTCTTCCCACACAACTAACAACATGGGAGGAGCAAGTCTTGGCAATCATGCATCCTGAGGGCCTGGCAGGAGTAGCAGGAGGATTGGACTCTGGTAAGTCAAATCTTTATTACTATCACCCCCCCACCTGCATGCCATCACAAACAACAACCCCTATCTTCACCCCACCACCTCACACATACCCCACCATCACAACCCACCCATCCCAATACAAAGCCCAGCATGCAAGAACAATGCATGGACCCCCATCACAGACCTGCATGGACACCCATCACCACAGCATGCACACTAGTGACAATCACTTAGCCAAACCAATCACAACTCACACAAGCCAAAGCTGCCTTGCTAATAACAACCATAGAGGTAAACATATCCATGCACAAGATGGCACACGCAGATAAAATAACACTGCATTTACATCCCCACAGGAGCCCCACTCAATGTCACCGGAGAGAAGGTGCCAGCCACATCCAGTCCCCCCCAGAAGAGGCCCACAGTGATGACAGCAGCTGTGCAAACCTGGATCACGATAACCAACCTGGCCCATCACGGTCCTCTGGAAAGTCGGTGACCCAGGCACAGTCCCAACCCACCACAGAGCCTCCCCCTCAGGAAACACCACCACAGCCCCCACCCAGCGGGCCCATCCCTCTGTCCTCAGGACACATCAATCAGCAGTGTGTCCACCACTACAGGGACCCCAGGCAACCCCAGAAACACAGGACGATCAGGGACATGGGGTCAGTGGGCACACGGTTCAGGGGACAGAGGCACAGGACAATAGGGATGCTGGAAGGACTGCTGTGTGACAGGGGGAGGACAAGCCGAGGGAACCGACTCTCCACGAGGCACGCACCACAATTCCCAGGAGACGATGGGCCAGATACTGGCCAAGTTGCAGGAGACCCAGTGGCTGAAGGAGGGACAGTACCTGGGGATCAGGGAGGACCTGAGGGACATCCACACCACCCTAGTTACCGTTGCAGGGGTGCTTGCAGACATGGCCAACACCATGAGGGAGGCAGTGGCCCACCAATGGGGCCCTGAGACTAGCCACACCGAAGAACAGCCCTCCACCTCCGTCGATGCTAGTGGACAGGAGGCCCTGCCACAGGACCAAAAGGCCACCAGCACCCCACCCCCTGCAGAAGAAGAACCACCCCACAAACGGTCCCTGCAATCCAGGCAGAAGCCAGAGAATATTGCCAAGAAGACCACCAGGAAATGAGACTCTCCTGATTGTCACCCTTGTGTCCCACTCTGTCACCCTGTCCATCTTGAACTGCCATTGGTCCCCTTCCTATGCCCCCTTGGACAATGCACCTGTGAGTCAAATAGACTGGACTCTATCCTGGACTTTCCTCCATCAGCAACCCAGCCCACTGCAATACCCACTCCACTTATTAGCACCAAAATAAACACCCTTGGAACAAAATAAAAAATTGAGTCTGTCAATTGTTTGACAACTGTATTAATTTCACAATCGGTAAAGATTACAATTGAAATGCACTGTAATATTTACATAGGTATGACCTGTAGTGGGTAGCAGTAAACACACCAGGATCCAGAGTGGGGCACAGAGATCTGAAAATAGAGACGCCAAAGGGTACTGTAAGTGGCCATAGAAATAGGGAATTCAGGCTGTCATGTTCAATGTCAAACACAAAACTGAAATAGAAAGTGAAGTTACAGTGTTTTACCTGTGTGTTACTGGAAGTACTGTTCAATTGGTGTAGTTCTGTTGTCCACATCTTCTTCCTCTGCCTCTTCTTCGTCACTGTCCACATGCTCCACCACTGCCACACGACGATCCTTAGGCTCATCCTCCTGCAGAAAAGGCACCTGGCGTCTCAAGGCCAGGTTGTGCAACATGCAATGATGATCTGGCACACCTTCATGAGTGAGTAGTAAAGGGATCCACCTGTCAGATGGAGGCACCGGAATCTGGTCTTCAGGAGGCCAAAGGTTCGCTCAATGATCCTCCTTGTTCGTCCATGTGCCTCATTGTAACGTTCCAGGCATTCCTCCCTGGCGTCAGTAGCCATGAGAGGTTGGGGTAACCACAATCACCTGCAAATATCGAGGGATACCTGTTAGCTACACACTCACCCTTAGGGCCAAACCCACACCCATATACCTACATCAACTGGGTGGGGACCATGGGCTCACCTATTAGCCACACCCGGTGCCTCTGGAGTTGGGACATCACATATGGAATGCTGCTAGATAAAGGCATCATGCACAGAGCCAGGATACTTGGCATTCACATGGGAGATGTACTCGTCCGCCAAACACACCATCTGCACATTCAAAGAGTGAAAGCTTTTTCTATTTCTGAACAATTGTTCATTTCTTTGGGGCGGGCCGAATGCAATATGTGTACCATCAATGGCACCAATGATGTTGGGGATATGTCCCAGTGCATAGAAGTCAGCCTTCACTGTGGCCAAATCCTCTACCTGGGGTAATACAATGTAGCTGTGCATGTGTTTCATCAGGGCAGACAACACTTTGGTCAGCACATTTGAGAACATAGGCTGTGACATCGCTGATGCCATGGCCACTGTCGCTTGGAAGGAACCACTTGCCAGGAAATAGAGCACTGACAGGACCTACACTAGAGGGGGGATACTTGTGGGGTGGCGGATAGCTGAGATCAGGTCTGGCTCCAATTGTGCACACAGTTCTTGAATTGTGGCCCTCTCAAGTCTGTAGGTAAGGATAATGTGCCTGTCCTCCATTGCTGCCAGCTCCACCAGGGGTCTATACACAGGGGGAATGTCTCCATCTCCTATTCATCCTCAGTGGTTGAACGCTAGGGTGGAAAACGGTGAGCAAAAGGTCATATACACACATATTCCAACATTAATATGCAATTTCTTTTGTTACAGAAACAGTATGTGAAGTCGTAATTCAGTTGATGTGCCAATGTCTGCTGTGACGCAGTTAGGTGCCATGGCCTGTGCCCCCCTGAAATGGTGGCTGCCTGACCTGTGAGGAGGGACAAGTGGAAATGAGGTAATTCCACTGGTGCTGTGCGCCGTTTAGGTCGGTGGTCGATGATGGCTGCGCAACACCGCATTAGTTATTATTGGGCCCTATGGGTTCCAGGAGCCAATGGCGATGTACGCTGGTGGTGACGGTACTCACCGACGCGGACGTGACCGCCATTTCCTATCTGTTCATTCATTTGCTACCTGACCTTCAACAGGGGAGGACCCACAATGCAAGTGCTGCTGTGACCTGTGTTTGGAAGTGACAATGGCTTGAGTGTCTGGGGAAAGGGTCCCTGACTTCACTTCGGAGGAGTTGGACAGACTGGTGGATGGGGTCCTACCCCAGTACACTTTACTCTATGGTCCTCCAGACAAACAGGTGAGTACACTGTGAGCATGATGCGTGGGCCATGAATGTATGGATTGCTGTGTGAGTAAGCGTTGTGTGGGTGGGGTCGGAGGGGTCCTGGGCACAGTGCTGCATGTATGGTGGGCAATGTATGTGCGTAAGGGGATGGGTGGCATATGTTGGGCCATGAGTATAACAATCCAGACGGTATGACTAATACATTTTCTGCTCTATTTTTTCTACAGGTCAGCACTCATCAGAAAAAGGGTATTTGGCGTGCCATCGTCAAGGAGGTGCGGACCCTGGGGGTCTTCCACAGGCGGAGCACCCACTGACGTAAACGGTGGGAGGACCTGCGCTGCTGGGCAAGCAAGACGGCGGAGGCCCAGCTGGGGCTGGCCTCCCAACGAGGAAGGGGTGCCCGTCATACCCTGACCCACCTGATGTTCCACCTCCTGGCTGTGGCATATCCGGAGTTGGATGGGCGCTTTAAGGCATCACAGCAGCTACACGGGGTGAGTACAGATTCATAATCATGACTTTGGGCGTGTTAAGGTATTACCTGGGTGGGGGATGTGGGCTGTGGGTGCCCCTAAGCCAGGGTGAACATGGCAGGGTAGGTTGCATGATGGGCAGGCTCAGATGGACTCTAACCCCAATAATGCTAGTGGGCATCTACTACTGGGCAGGGTCCTGTGGGTTTCAGGTGTGCAGCTAATGGCGTTAGGCATTGTATCCCATGGGCTGGTGACTAGCATTGTAACTGGTAGTGCATGGCCTAGTGCATAGGGCTGTTCCCTGTGAGTTGTGTACGCCAACGGTAGTGTTGTTGCTGGCACTGACCAAGTGACTCCTCTGTCTCTCCCCCCTTTTTGTTTTGTCACCCTGTCCTTGTGTGCATTAGCATCATCTGGCAGAGGAGCAGAGGCACCAGCGTCGAAGGGAGCTGCATCTCACATGGGCCTGGAGACCGAATTCACCAACAGTGAGGGCACCAGTGGGACGGAGGGCGAGGGAAACATCACGACGGAGACAGGAGGGTACATTACCGACAGCGACACCTCCGCCGGTGGCAGCTCCCTGGCGGGGGCAGACACCTCTGTGGCCACCCCAACTACAGGTACATCGGCGACCCTTGTACCAGCACCACCCTCCCAGCAGCCCCTCAGCGAGTTTCCTGTGTCTGCTCACTCAGGAGGGTGGGCATCTCCTTTTCCCCAGGCACCTCAGGCCCTGCCCCAGTCAGCCCTGCTGCCCTCAGTGAGGAGGGTATTGACCTCCTGAGTTCCCTCTCTGTTGGGCAGTTAACCATACTGAATACCATCCCGGGTGTAGCAGGGCATTTGCAACAAGCAAATGCATACTTGTAGGGCATTTACTCTGGTGTGGCGGCCCAACAGAGAGCATTCCAGGCTCTGGCCAATGCACTGATGACAGCCATTTTCCCTGTCTCCAGCCTCCCCCTCCAACTTTCTCTACCCAGTCCCAATCCCCTCAACCCCAGCATATCCCAAGCACACCTTCTGACCAGAAATCACCCAGATCAACACACAGAAGTGGCTCAGGCAAACAGAAGCACCAGACTTCATCTCACAAGCACTCACACAAGCACCATCTACATGCAGACACACCAACATCCACTGCCTCTACTGTGTCCCACTCCTCCTCCTCATCCACCTCCCTCCCAGTAGTGTCTCCACTCACACCTGCGTGCACTACATCCTCATCCATTACCTCCATCACCAGCACGCCTATCACTACACGCCTAACACTACACGCCCCTCACTGGCCGTCACCACCGCTACATCCATGCATATGTCCCCTGTGTCCTCTCCCACTGTGTCTGTGACCCCTCCTCCTAAAGTACACAAACGCAAGCACACAGACACCCAACAGCCATCCACCTCACAACAGCATTCAGCCCATGCACCCACACCCAAACACAGCAGACTGACACCTCCTACAACCACTCCCTCTTTCTCCACTCCCAAACCTTCACCCTCTTCCCGTCCCAATGTCTCTAAGAAGCTTTTCCTCACCAACATTTACCTATTTGCTACCCCTCCACCGGACCCTGTCCTTCACCTCGGGCCAGGGTGGCCAGACCCCAGCCCAGCACCTCAGCCACCCAGTCCATGGGCACTGTGGTTTCTGCAGCAACTGCAGCTGTGAGAGGCTCCAAGGAGTCACCTGTCAGCCCAGCCAGTGTGCCAGCACCACCTGCCAAGGCCAAGAAGGGTCCGCCACATAGAAAGGGCAAAAAGGGGACACCAGCCATCAAGGGCAAGAAAAAGACACCAGCTGGCAGAAGCAAGGAGGCACCACCATCTGCCAAAGGGCAGGAAGGGGCACACAACACCAGCCATGGCACTTCAATCGTCCGAGGCTGCAGGTGACGGCCTGGAGACTACCACCACCACTGCCAGCACCGCCACCTGCACCGCATCCAGTACCACCACATGCACCGCCGCCAGAAGCGCCACTGCCAGCAGCAGCAGCCCCAGTGGGCAGCCGTCTGAGGCTGCAGGTGAAGGCCTGGAGGCTACCTCCACCACTGCCAGCACAGCCACCTGCAGCACAACTGGTATCCACTGCGCTGCCGTCACTGCCGGCGAGCAGTGTGTAGTGGTGACTACATGGGCTGCAGTGTGTCCTGGCCCCTGCAACACTTGTCGGTGTGACACACAGGTGAGAGACTGAGACCTTGACCCATCCAGGATGAAGCACACTGGGCACAAGGTCCTCTCCAGAACCAGTGGAAGAAGCCATCCACTCAGCCCCTCCTTGCCAGGATGAAGCTCACTGGACACGAGGCTCCCTCCAGAACCAGTGGAAGAAGCCATCCACTCAGCCCCTCCTTGCCAGGATGAAGCACACTGGGCACAAGGCCCCCTCCAGAACCAGTGGTAGAAAACATCCACTTGAGAGACTATGGATGTGCACTCCCCAGAACCAAGCAGTGGGCAAACCACCCACTTGAGAGACTGTGGCCTTGCACTCCCCAGGACCACGCAGTGGACAAACCACCTGCCAACATCAGGGCAGTGCATGCTCTACGGGCGACTAGAATGCAAAAACCCAGCACTTTCAAGACAACGTAATTTATGCATTGAGCTGATATGCTGTTATTTAACCTTTTGCATTGCAGAGTTTAATCCTGAAGACTTATGTTCAAGGTGCTTATAAATACTGTTCATTTGCAATTTATTGCTGCAGGCTTTCAGAGTGTGTCAGGGTGTGATCCCTTTCCAGGGCCTTCTAGAAGCTTTCCCTACAGCATGCCTGGGTGTGGTTTGTGGGCTGGGCCAAGACTCTATATGAGGGAGCCAGCCCAGCTCCACGTGCCCACTATTCAGAGGTCCCGGTGCAGAGCAGCAGTAACTTCCTGAGCTCCTGTTCCGGAGGCCTACTTTGATCTTCCAGGCCTTGCCCTTTCACTTTGTTGTTGATTCTTGATCAGGGTGGTAAGATGGAGGTCGGGCTGGTCCCCCGATCCCGTTCTCGAAGTCTTTTGAGTTCTTGGACCTAATTTGTATGATAAAACAGTTTTGCTCTTGTGCGTGTGAATGTGCGTTTGGTGATTCCTGGCATTTACATGCTGACACTCGAATTGGCAAGACGCGCAATTCTTTGCTCGTGTACAACTCTTGATATTCATTGTACGCTACCATTTCATGGCATTCACATGGTGGCATTCGAATCGGCAAGACGCGCAATTCATTTCTTGTGCTTAATTCATGTTGTTCATGGTGCGCTACCATTTCATGGCATTCACATGGTAGCATTCAAATTGGCAAGACGCGCAATTAATTTCTTGTGCTTAATTCATGTTATTCATTGTGCGCTACCATTTCATGGCATTCACATGGTGGCCTTCGAATCGCCAAGATGCGCGATTCATTCCTTGTGCTTAATTCATGAATATTTAGTGTGCGCTACCATTTTATGGCATTCGCAAGGTAGCATTCGAATTGGCAAAACGCACGATTCATTTCTTGTGCTTAATTCATGATATTCATTGTGTGTTACCATTTCCTGGCATTTACGGGGTGACATTCGAATCAGCAAGACACACGATTAATTTCTTGTACTTAACTCATGATGTTCATTGTGCGCTACCATTGCATGCCATTCACTTGGTGGCCTTCGAATCGGCAAGACGCGCAATTCAGTTCTTGTGTCTAACTCATGTTATTCATTGTTCGCAACCATTTCATAGCATTGATAAACTCTTGTGGAAATCCGCAATGTGCACAATTCATGTTCCTGCATTCTAAGAAACTAAAGTGCTAGTGTTCTAGATGTTATATTGTATGTGCATAATAAGTCCCTTAAGTACAATTCCTATTGTGTTACAGAATTCATTCAAATTATTTTCTTGTCTTCTTGCAAAAGACTATGGCCCTGATTCTAACCCCGTCGGTCTTCGACCGCCGGGGCGAGGGTCGGCGGGAGCACCGCCGACAGGCCGGCGGTGCCCCACAGGGCATTCTGACCGCGGCGCTTTGGCCGCGGTCAGAAAGGGTAAACCGGCGGTCTCCCGCCGGTTTACCGCTGCCCTTAGAATCCCCCATGGCGGCGCAGCTTGCTGCGCCGCCATGGGGGATTCTGACACCCCCTACCGCCATCCTGTTCCTGGCGGTTCGCCCGCCAGGAACAGGATGGCGGTAGGGGGTGCCGCGGGGCCCCTGGGGGCCCCGCAAAGTATTTCAGTGTCTGCCTTGCAGACACTGAAATACACGACGGGTGCCACTGCACCCGTCGCACCTTCCCACTCCGCCGGCTCGATTACGAGCCGGCATCCTCGTGGGAAGGGAGTTTTTCCCTGGGCTGGCGGGCGGTCTTTTGGAGACCGCCCGCCAGCCCAGGGAAAAACTCATAATACCCTCTGCGGTCTTCTGACCGCGGAGCGGTATAATGGGGGCGGAATTCTGGCGGGCGGCCTCCGCCGCCCGCCAGAATCAGAATGACCCCCTATGTTTGAATTTGAAAATGTAATTCTAGAAGGTTCAGATATTTCTAATCCATGTGTAACATTTAATTGAGAAGTTCATTGAAAAGTTGTATTAATCCTTCTTGATTCCTTCACAGGTTCCCAGACATCTTGAGGCCTAGTTATTTAGTCCATGATTAAGTTATCAATGTTTCCAGTATGACAATGCTTTGAATCATAATCTACTAATGATTAATATGATATAATCTTGATATTGTGTGTTTTAACCTGTTGCTTCCTACAGGTCTCCTTCCCAGCTGTTGCCTACCTAATCCCTTTTTCCCCACTTGGACTCTCTTAGACTCTGTGACATTCTAATCAGAGAATTGGAGCTGTCTTGCGGTGGACGTGTTGGGAACGTGCGCAGACCCCGAGGATCTGGTGACTCTGACACCACCCACTTGAGAGACTGTGGCTTTGCACTCCCCAGGACCAAGCAGTGGGCAAACCACCCACTTGAGAGACTGTGACCTTGTACTCTCCAGGACCAAGCAGTGGGCAAACCACCCACTTGAGAGACTGTGGCCTTGCACTCCCCAGGACCAAGCAGTGGATATGGAGCCCCCTCCAGGCCAATTGCATTGTACCATCTTCCGGCTGAGGTGCCCCCCCATTCCCCGTCCCCCTCAGGTGCCTGTGTGTTTTTGACCTGAGGCCCCTGCAGTGTTCTCTCCGTTTTGAGCCAGGAGTCAAGTGTGGCCTTGGCCTATGTGTTTCGGCCCAGTGGGCCACGGACATTTTGGAGTGGGCTTTGTCCCTCCGTTTATATATATTGTACATACTGTTTATTGTTTTAAGAACCTATTTTTCTAAATGTATTATATTACACTCAATTTAATCAATTCCTTTTGTCCTAGCGTTATTCCTGAGGGTTACGGGGTGTATATGTAAGGTTGTTGCATCTGTTTGTGTGTATGGTGTTGGTGGTGGGTGTGTCATGTGTGTGTGTCACTCTCTTTTTCCTCGCCCACTCCGTTGTGTGCTAGGTGCAGTACTCAAAGTGGTTGTCTTCGCCGGTGTTCGTGTTTCTGGTGTATAAGAAGGTACACCAGCATTGGGAAAAAGTGCAGCTCGGGCTCCATGGCGTCGTGGTTCTTCCTTGAGTGTCGAGAGGTGAGTCGTTTCCCTTCAGAGTTCTGTTTCCACTGTGCTTTTGATGGCGTTGGTACCATCCCGGAAGAGCTGGCGGATAGGCGTGTTGTAATGCAGTGGGCACTACAATGTCTTCCACCTGGTTGTTGGCGGTTACAGTCGCGGTGTTTGTTGCTAACGCCGTGGCGGTCGGTGTGTTAAAGTGGCTGTTTGTTTTGGCGGTTTCTGCTGTGGTTATGATTCCATGTTTTTTACTGGCGGCCTGTTGGCGGTGTTACTGCCGCTTTATCACCGACTGCCAGGGTTGTAATGAGGGCCTATATCCTCCGTTTGTCCTCAAACTCTCTTCCCAAACAGCCACTCCTTTTCACTCTATTAACCAAAACTGCAGCAAAGCATGCACATAAGCTGTTATTGTCAATCCCGCAGCAATTTCTCCACTAGCTCCAGCACCCTTAATCTCCCAGTGACCACATGTCAGGAGTAATTTCAGTCTTCTCTGCATCCACACCCAGCGCCGGCCCACAGAGGTGTTACCACTGTGAACTTGACTGAGCATTAGCAGTGTTATTGTCCACAACAGAACGGACACGTCTGTCTCTGAAGATAATGGTATGTTCAATACAACTCAGCATGAAGTATCACAACAGCTTCAACAGATATCATTGATTTTCTGAAAATTCACCAAGGATACTACTGTCTCTTTTTCATCATTGAATGTTACCTCTTATTCACTAACTCTGTGCCCTTGACACCGGCTCGACTAGTAGAAGGAAGACAATGCCACGTCTTTCTTTCCATTAGTTCTGGAGCCATCTAAAGCTGCCACAGCAGCTCACCCTCCAAGGACATAATGGTTCTTCCATTGAAATGTTTGGGAAATAATGCCAAATCTTAAGGGGTGCTCTCCAGTCAGCAAAGAACCTCACTCACCAGTGTGGTAGGTGCTCTCACAGCAAAAATCAGTTTTCTATGGGACAACCTGCCAGCTCAAATAGCTTTGTAAATACAATTTAGGTGCCCTATTAACATTTGTACTTTTCTCAGTTCCATTTGTCTAATCCCAGCTGCTTAATTCATCTCGCTTGCATGCCATTTGTGTCCATGTCTGTTCTCAAGAACATTAAAAATGAACTTGGCATTCCTGAATTTTCTGCTGTGGAAGGAACCGCCCAGATTCTGAACCGGGGCCTCAAATAAGAAGTAATAGTTCACATAGTCATAACCTGAATTTGTAGAAAAAATCCACTGTAGAAAAGTGGTAAACTTTTCAAAGTAAATGAGATGGCACAACCTGTATGGGGCACCTGGTCCACAAACATTTGGCCTCAAATTGCATCCATATGGCAGGGAACCCAGTGGTTGTACTGGCAGTAGTCTAAAGGCAGGCTTAACATTGCATTTAGCCAGTCAGTTTGCTAGCTGTAAAGGATGGCTGCATCCTCCTTCGCAAAACAATCATTAACAGATGCTCCAGCCAAGAAAAATAATGTATGAGTCTGAATTTGTCCAGCACTTTCTTGGTCACTACTCCATGATGCAAAGTTATCAAGTCTGATAGTGGCTAAGAGTTGAAAGAGCCCACAGACCTTCCGTCCTGCACTTCCTTTCCAATTTTGTCCTAACCTTGTGTAGCATATCCCTTGCCAACTTTAGATTTTCCATACAATAGCTCTTTGGAACCTTGATAGCGAAGTCTGACACCCTCAGTAAACCCCCCCACCCTGGCAAATTGGCTACCTCCCCCTGCCAGGATACCCCTACTTATAAATAGGCAACCTTTGCCACATGTTGTCTCCATCATGCTTGTAACCATCGTTGTAAAGCATTGCCAAATCCTGAGGCCTGATCTCCAGTCAGCCTACTCTTGTATTTGGAACACTCATGCTTAAACGTGTGCAATGCACTGTTATGCAAACTCCAGTTGAAGGTCCTACACAACCCTGCACTCCCTCTACCCCTTTTAAGAGACATCCCAGAAAGGGATAGTACTGAATTGGTAGGCCACTTGACCTGTGTAGTGCGGGTACCAGTTAGGTTGGTGCCACCCACTGCAGCCACAGTTTGCTGTCCACCTTACCCCAAGGTTTGTCAGGCTAAACCCCTACTTTTAGCACAACCAAGACACATCTACCCTTTCCCTCCTCCCAAAGTCCATGTGAACTACCAATATCACAGCTATATATTTGAAAGCACCGCATGAACATTTTGAAAACATTTTGTCAAAGAGTGGGTTTGAAGCCCAAGTTTCACATGGAATTCCTGTAAAGTCATTGGATCTAAAAAAACACTCATGAACAATTCTGGTACTTTCATTGGCTGGTTTGGGAAGAGACATACTACGTACATACAGTGGAAAAGTTTGCCACCCAGCTGCAACACTGGTACAATCCCCGTGCCGGAGTGAGTACCTGGCAGTGTTTTCAATGATAAGCCATCACCAGCAGCACATAGTTCCTCAAATCCACTTGCAAGCAACAGAGGTCTAAATACGCTAAAGCACACCAAACAAAAAACTACAGTACGTGCTCCAAAGAGTCCACACATGAGCGACACAAACCACAGAAAAGTTCAAAGTATAAGCTCCACAAAGTAGTGATGGAGGTGCAAGTCAGATCACAAGTGCAAGGAGTACCTATACTCTCAGGCATCAAGCAAATTGAAGTGCTTTGGAAGTAGCCAGCATCTTGGGCTGGTGTAGAAAGGGAGGGAAGATGACAGTTTGCTTAAAGAGGATAAGGGAGCTGAAAAAGTGCTCCCACAAAACGATATATTTATGCCGTCCACTCCCAAGCATGTCCACCACTGGCAAGCCCAGCTGCAACCCGTAGTGTAGGAGAGACTGACAAGCAGACCTCAAAAATTCAAACGTTTAACCCGTTGTCCATTTATGAAATTAGCTGCTGTTATTCTGCATCTTCCAATCCTACTGTATGTGACACTGAACAAAAACAAAACAAACATGCAAACGCATGCTACGTTCCCTTGTGCCAGATGCATTATTGAAATCACCCTCCCAATCTTCATGCTGCATTCCACCAAGCTGACAGGTGCTCCCAAATGCCCCACAGTGTTTTTCAGTTATGTTGCTTTAAACCTGGTTATACAGTCTATTCCTAAAACCAAATAACCCCGTGATGCTACTTTGTCAGCATGTCGAAATTAAGGGGAAAGACTGGTCGATTAGGAAAAAAAAAAATCTTTTCAGAAAATTCAGGGAGGGCGCTCTGTCCTCTATCGCCCAAAGGCAACAAGGAAGGAGTGCTGTGCATAAAAAATATCAATGACCTGGAAAGATCCCTTGGCAGTCTTCATGTTGTTACTGTTCGTGGCCTTCGAGACTATGGTTCTTTGGAATCTCAGAGATCATTAAGGAAATTACTGAAAAGGCTTTGACATGGTAGTGGAATAAAAAGATTATTGTGTCATGCACAATTTGACTTTCACACAATGCTGTGGTGTTTGTAGCAAGAAAGGCCCAAAAAGAGAAGGGATAAGACTAAGTGGTTACAGCAGCTTCTGAGTTTCCTTGGACAACTTTCCTATTGCATGCCTTCACATGATACATGAAATGGAGATGGAGGGAGCCAGTATATTCGGCGTCACCTTGCTTCCTGTACTGCTTTGATCCTTTTCTGCCGAGGTCCACACTCTTACTTTGAGAAACAAAATTCGCTTCACATCTTAGAGTTTTTTATGTATGTATCTGGGATACAAACATGTGTTCAAATACATTTCCAGTATTTGCCAAGGCATTCTAACATTTAGGCCCTCATTACAACCCTGGCGGTCAGTAATAAAGTGGCGGTAACACGGCCAACAGGCCGGCGGTAAAAAAAATGGAATCATGACCACGGCGGAAACTGCCAACACATACAGCCACTTTAACACACTGACTGCCACAGCGGTAGCAACAAACACCGCAGTGGTAACCGCCAACAGCCAGATGGAAAACAATTTACCGCCCACAGCATTACAACACGCCTATCCACCAGCCTTTCCTGGGCGGTACCAACACCATCAAAAGCAGAGTGGAAACAGTACTCTGAAGGGAAACAACTCACCTGTCGACACTCAAGGAAGAACCACGACGCCATGGAGCCCGAGCTGCACTTCTTTCCAATGCTGGTGTACCTTCTCATACACCAGGAACACGAACGCCGGCGCAGACGACCACAATGAGTACAGCACCTAGCACATAAGGGGAGGAGGAAAAAGAGAGTGACACATACATGCAACACGCAACACCCCCACCCCGACACCATACACACAAACAGATGCAACAACATCACATATACATCCCGTAACCCTCAGGAATAATGCAATGACAAAAGGAATGGATTAAAATGAGTGTAATAGTACAGTTTTAGATATATATACGTCCTTAAACAATAAACAGTATGTACAATATATACAAACGGAAGGACAATGGCCACTACAAAATGTCCATGGACACTGGGCCATAACACATAGGCCAAGGCCACACTTGACTCCTTTCTCAATATGGAGAGAACACTGCAGGGACATCAGGTCGAAAAAACATAAGCACCTCAGGGGGACGGGGAATGGGGGCACCTTAGTCAGAAGATGGTGCAAAGCCACTGACCTGGAGGGGTCTCCATGCCCACTGCTTGCTCCTGAGGAATGCAAAGCAACAGTCTCTCAAGTGGGTGGTCTGCCCACTGCTTGGTCCTGGGGAGTGCAAAGACACAGTCTCTCAAGTGGGTGGTTTGACCACTGCTTGGTCCTGGGGAGTGCAAAGCAACAGTCTCTCAAGTTGGTGGTCTGCCCACTGCTTGGTCCTGGGGAGTGCAAAGCCACAGTCTCTCAAGCGGGAGGTTTGACCACTGCTTGGTCCTGGGGAGTGCAAAGCCACAGTCTCTCAAGTGGGTGGTTTGCCCACTGCTTGGTCCTGAGGAGTGCAAAGCCTCAGTCTCTCAAGTGGATGCCTTCTTCCACTGGTTCTAGAGGGGTCCTTATGCCCAGTGTGCTTCATCCTGGCAAGGAGGGGCTAAGTGGATGCCTTCTTCCACTGGTGCTGGAGGGGGCCTTGTGCCCAGTGTGCTTCATCCTGGCAAGGAGGGGCTGAGTGGATGGCTTCTTCCACTAATGCTGGGCAGACCTTGTGCCCAGTGTGCTTCATCCTGGATGGGGCAAGGTCACAGTCTCTCACCTGTGTGTCACACTGACAGATGTTGTAGGGGCCAGGACGCACTGCAGCCCATGTAGTCACCACTACACACTGCTTGCCGGCAGTGACGGCTGCTCAGTGGATGCCAGTCACGCTGCAGGTGGCGGTGCTGTCAGTGGTGGTGGTACCCTCCAGGCATTCACCTGCAGCCTCGGACGGCTGCCCACTGGGACTGCTGCTGCTGGCAGTGGTGCTGCTGGCGGCGGTGCTGGTGTGGTGCAGGTGGTGGTGCTGGCTGCGGTGCAGGTGGCGATGCTGTCAGTGGTGGTGGTAGCCTCTAGACCTTCACCTGCAGCTTTGGACGGCTGCCCACTGGGGCTGCTGCTGCTGGCAGTGGTGCTGCTGGCAGTGGTGCAGGTGGCTGTGCTGGCTGCAGTGCAGGTAGCGGTGCTGGCCGCGGTGCAGGTGGCGGTGCAGGTGCTGGTAGTTGTGGTAGCCTCCAGGCCTTCACCTGCAGCCTCGGATGGCTGAAGTGCCATGGCTGGTGTTGTGTGCCCCTTCCTGCCTTTGCAGATGGTGGTGCCTCCTTACTTTTGCCAGCTGGTGTCTTTTTCTTGCCCTTCCTAGCTGGTGGTGCTTCCTTCCCCTTGCTGGCTGGTGGCCCCTTCTTGCTCTTCCTAGGTGGTGGACCCTTCTTGGCATTAGCAGGTGGTGCTGGCACACTTGCAGGGCTGGCGGGTGCCTCCTTGGAGACTCTCACACCTGCAGTAGCTGCAGAAACCAAAGTGGCCGTGGACTGGGTGGCTGAGGTGCTGGGCTGGGTTCTGGCCACCCTGGCCTGAGGTGAAGGATTGGGGAGGGGTAGGAAATAGGTCAATATTGGTGAGAAAAAGCTTCCTAGGGACACTGGGACGGGAAGAGGGTGAAGGTTTGGGTGTGGAGGAAGAGGGAGTGGTTGTAGGAAGTGTCAGTCAGCTGTGTTTGGGTGCAGGTGCATGGGCTGGATTCTGTTGTGAGGTGGATGGCTGTTGGGTATCTGAGTGCTTACATTTGTTTACTTTGGGAGGAGGGGTCACAGACACAGTGGGAGAGGACACACAGGACGTGTGCATGGATGCGGGGATGGTGACTGCCTGTGAGGGGCATGTAGTGATAGGCGTGCTGGTGATGGCGGTAGTGGATGAGGATGTAGTGCATGCAGGTGTGAGTGAAGACGCTACTGGGAGGGAGGAGGATGAGGAGGAGGAGTGGGACACAGTGGAGGCAGTGGATGTTGGTGTGTCTGCATGTGGATGGTGCTTGTGTGAGTGCCTGTGAGATGAAGTGTGGTGCTTGTGTTTACCTGAGCCACTTCTGTGTGTTGACTTGGGTGATTGCTGGTCTGAAGGTGTGCTTGGGATAGGCTGGGGTTGAGGGGATTGGGACTGGGTAGAGGAAGTTCAAGGGGGAGGCTGGAGACAGGGACAATGGCTGCCATCAGGGATTTGGCCAGAGTCTGGAATGCTCTCTGTTGGGCCGCCATGCCAGAGTGAATGCCCTCCAGGTATGCATTTGTTTGTTGCATATGCCCTGCTACACCCTGGAAGGCATTCAGTATGGTTGACTGCCCAACAGAGAGGGATCTCAGGAGGTCAATAGCCTCCTCAATGAGGGCAGCAGGGCTGACTGGGGCAGGGCCTGAGGTGCTTGGGGCGAACACGCTGAAGGGCTGCTGGGAGGGCGGTGCTGGTACGGGGGTGGAGGCTGTACCTGTAGTTGGGGTGGTCACAGAGGTGTCCACCACCGCCAGGGAGCTTCCATCAGAGGAGGTGTTGCTGTCGGTACTGTCCTCTCCTGTTTCCGTTGTGGTGCTCCCCCGCCCTCCGTCCCACTGGTGCCCTCACCGTCGGTGGATTCGGCCTCCAGGCCCATGTGGGATGCAGCTCCCTCCGTCGCTGGTGCCTCTGCTCCTCCGCCAGATGATGCTAATGCACACAAGGACAGGATGACAAAACAAAAATGGGGGATACAGACAGAGGATACACTTGGTCAATGCCAGCAACAACACTACCGTTGGAGTACACAACTCACAGGGAACAGCTCTATGCACTAGGCCATGCACTACTAGTTCCAATGCTAGTCACCAGCCCATGGGGTACAATGCGTAACACCATTAGCTGCACACCTGAGACCCACAGGACCCTGCCCAGTAGTTGATGCCCACTAACATTATTGGGGTTGGAGTGCATCTGAGCTTGCCCATCATTGAACGTACCCTGCCATGTTCTCCCTTGCCTAGGGGCACCCACAGCCCACAACCCCTGCCCAGGTAATACCTTAATGCATGCAAACTCATGATTCAGAATCTGTACTCACCCCCTTGTGGCTGCTATGATGGCTTCAAGTGCCCATCCAGCTCCGGATAGGCCACCGCCAGGATGTGGAACATCAGGGGGGTCAGGGTACGACGTGCACCCCTTCCTCTTTGGGAGGCCAGCCCCAGCTGGGCCTCCGCCGTCTTCCTTGCCCAGCGGCACTGGTCCTCCCACCCTTTGCAGCAGTGGGTGTTCCGCCTGTCAAAGACCCCCAGGGTCCGCACCTCCTGGGCAATGGCACGCCAAATACCCTTTTTCTGATGGGCTCTGACCTGCAGAATAAAAACAGCAGAAAAGGTATTAGTCATACCATCCAGACTGTTAAACTCATGGTCCACCATATCCCCCGTCCCCTTACGCACATACATTGACCATCATACATGCAGCACTCTGCCCAGGACCCCTCAGACCCACCCCCTACACAAGGCTTACACACACAGCAATCCATACATTCATGCCCCATGCATCATGCTCACAGTGTACTCACCTATTTGTTTGGAGGACATAGAGTAAAGGGTACTGGAGTAGGACCCCATCCACCAGTCTCTCCAACTCCTCCAAAGTGAAGGCAGGGGCCCTTTCCCCAGATACTCGAGCCATTGTCGCTTCCAGACACAGGTCACAGCAGCACTTGCAGTGTAGGTCCTCTCCTGTTGAAGGTCAGGTAACAAGTGAGTGAACAGATAGAAAACGGCGGTCACGTCCACAGCAATGCATACCATCACTCCCAGCATACATCGCCATTGGCTCCTGGAACCCATAGGCCGCAATGATAACCAATGCGGTGTTGCACAGCGGTCGTCGACTGCAACGGCGCACAACGCCAGGGGAATTACCTCATTTCCACTTGTCCCTCCTCACAGGTCAGGCAGCCGCCATTTCAGGAGGGCACAGGCCATGGCACCTAACTGCGTCACAGCAGACATTGGCACATCACCTGCTTAAGAGTTCACATACTGTTTCTGTAAAGCACAAATTGCATATTAATGTGGAAATATGTTTGAATATGACCTGCTGCTCACCATTTTTCACCCTAGAGTTCAACCATTGAGGATGAATAGGAGATGGAGACATCCCCTGTGTACAGACCCCTAGTGGACCTGGCGACAATGGAGGACAGGCACATTATCCTGACCTACAGACTTGATAGGGCCACAATCCAAGAACTGTGTGCCTAATTGGAGCCAGGCCTGGTATCAGCTATCCGCCACCCCACAGGTATCCCCCCTCTAGAGCAGGTCCTGTCAGTGCTCCATTTCCTGGCAAGTGCTTCCTTCCAAGCGACAGTGGCTATGGCATCAGGGATGTCACAGCCTATGTTCTCAAACGTGCTGACCAGAGTTTTGTCTGCCCTGCTGAAACACTTGCACAGCTACATCGTATTTCCCTAGGTGGAGGATTTGGCCACAGTGAAGGCTGACTTCTATGCACTGGGACACATCCCCAACATCACTGGTGCCATTGTAGGTACACATATTGCATTTTTACCCCCCCTGGAGAAATGAAAAAGTGTTCAGAAATAGAAAAAGCTATCACTCTCTGAATGTGAAGATGGTGTGTTTGGCGGACCAGCACATCTCCCATGTCAATGCAAAGCATCCAGGCTCTGTGCATGATGACTTTATCTTGAGGAATAGCAGCATCCCATATGTGATGTCTCAACTCCAGAGGCAAAGGGTGTGGCTAATAGGTGAGCTCATGCTCCCCACCCAGTTGATGTAGATATATGGGTATGGGTTTGGCTTTGGCCCTAAGGGTGAGTGTGTGGCTAACAGGTACCCCTCGATATTTCCAGGTGACTCTGGTTACCCCATTCTCTCATGGCTACTGACCCCAGTGAGGAATGCCAGGAAAAGGGCAGAGGAACGTTACAATGAGGCACATGGGCGAACAAGGAGGATCATTGAGCAAACCTTTGGCCTCCTGAAGGCCAGATTCTAGTGCCTCCATCTGACAGGTAGATCCCTGTACTACTCACCCAAGAAGGTGTGCCAGATCATCGTTGCATGTTGCATGTTGCACAACCTGGCCTTGAGACGCCAGGTGCTTTTTCTGCAGGAGGATGATCCTGGGGATGGTCGTGTGGCAGCGGTAGAGCCTGTGGACAGTGACAAAGAGGAGGCAGAGGTAGAGGATGTGGACAACAGAACTACACTAATTCAACAGTACTTCCAGTGACACACAGGTAAGACACTGTAACTTCACCTTCCATTGCAGTTTTGTGTTTGACATTGGACATGGCAGCCTGATTTCTCTATTTCCATGGCCACATACTGTACCCTTTGGCATCTCTATTTTCAGGTCTCTGTGCCCCACTCTGGCTCCTGGTGTGGTTACTGCTGCCAACTACAGGTCATACCTATGTAAATATTACAGTATATTTGAATTGCAATGTTTACAGTTTGTTAAACTAATACATATGTCAAACAATTGACAGACTCCAATTTTTTTTCCAAGGGTGTTTATTTAGGTGCTAATAAGTGGAGGGGGTATTGCAATCGGTTGGGTTGCTGATGGAGAAAAGTCCAGGGTAGAGTCCAGTCTATTTGTATCACAGGTGCATTGTCCAAGGGGGCATCGGAAGGGGAGCAGTTCAAGGTGGGCAGGTTGACAGAGTGGTGCAGAAGGGAGACAGTCAGGAGAGTCTTATTTCCTGGTGGGGGTCTTGGCAATGTTCTCTGGCTTCTGCCTGGATCGCAGGGACCGTTTGCGGGGTGGTTCTCCTTCTGCAGGGGGTGGGGTGCAGATGGCCTGTTGTTGCTGTGGTGCGGCCTCATGTCCACTAGTGTCGGCGGAGGTGGAGGGCTGTTCTTTGGTGTGGCTAGTGTCAAGGGCCCGTTGGTGTGCCACTGCCTGTCTCATGGTGTTGGCCATGTCTGCAATGGGGACCAGGGTGGTGTGGATGTCCCTCAGGTCCTCCCTGATCCCCAGGTATTGTCCCTCCTGCAACCACTGGGTCTCCTGCAACTTGGCCAGTATCTGGCTTATTGTCTCCTGGGAATGGTGGTATGCTCCCAGGATGTTGGTGAGTGCCTCATGGAGAGTCGGTTCCCTGGGCTTCTCCTCCCCCTGTCGCGCAGCAGTCCTCCCAGCTTCCCTGTTGCCCTGTGCCTCTGTCCCCTGAACCGTGTGCCCAGTGACCCCAGGTCCCTGATCGTCCTGTGTTTGTGGGGTTGCCTGGGTTCCCTGTAGTGGTGGACACACTGCTGATTGGCGTGTCCTGGGGACAGAAGGATGGGTCCGCTGAGTGGGTGCTGTGGTGGTGTTTCCTAAGGGGGAGGCTCTGTGGTGGGTTGAGACTGTGCCTGGGTACCTGACTGCCCAGAGGTTCATGATGGGCCAGGTTGGTCATCATGAGCCAGGCGTGCAGAGCTGTTGTCATCACTGTGGGCCTCTTCTGGGGGGGACTGGATGTGGCTGGCACCTCCTGTCCGGTGACGTTGAGTGTGGGTCCTGTGGGGATGTAAATGCAGTGTTATTGTTTCTGCGGGTGCCATCTTGTGCATGGGTATGTTTCCCTCTATGGTTGTTGTTAGCAACGCAGCTTTGATTAGTTTGGCTAAGTGATTGTCACTAGTGTGCATGCTGTGGTGATGGGAGTCCATGCAGGTCTGTGATGGGGGTCCATGCATTGGTGCTTGGTATTGGGATGGGTGGTTGTGATGGTGGGGTATATGTGAGGTGGTGGGGTGATGGGGGTGAGGATAGGGATTGTTGTTTGTGATGGCATGGAGGTAGGGTGGGGGATAATATATTGAAGATTTGATTTACCAGAGTCCAGTCCTCCTGCGACTCCTGCCAGGCCCTCAGGAGGCATGATCGCCAAGACTTGCTCCTCCCATGTTGTTAGTTGTGGGGGAGGAGGTGGGGGTCCACCGCCAGTCCTCTGTACAGCTATCTGGTGTCTTGCAACCATGGAACATACTTTCTCCTATAGATCATTCCACCTCTTCCTGATGTCATTCCTTGTTCTTGGGTGCTGTCCCACGGCATGGACCCTGTCCACGACCCTCCGACATAGCTACATCTTCCTAGCAATGGATGTCTGCTGCACCTGTGGTCCAAATAGCTGTGGCTCTACCAGGATGATTTCCTACACCATGACCCTTAGCTGCTCCTCTTAGAACCTGGGGTGTCTTTGTAGTGCCATGGGTGTAGTGTGAGTGGTGTGTGTGAGGGTGTGCGGGGTGATGTGTTGGGGTGTGTGCTGTGAGGTGCGTGGATGGTGTATGGGTGATGGTGTTTTGTGGCTCAGATTCAGTAGGTACTCCTGGCTTCTCTCTCTCTCACTTGCCAAAATCTTTGGGTCATAAAGGGTTGTGGGTAGTATGTGTGTTTTATATTGATGTGGGTGTGGTGTGTGTATGTGTGTCAGGTGTTTGTAGTTTGAATTGTCCAATGTGGTGTAGTTTTGTATGTGTGTGTGTATTTTGAGCACAGCGGTCTGTATCGCCAATGGTTTACCACAGTTGAATGACCGCAGCGGTGATTCGTGGGTCATGATGCTGTGGGTGTATTTCTGTTGCCGTAACAGTGTGGGTTTTGGTACAGCTAGTTTATCACTGACCTTTGGGCTGGCGGACTTGTGTGTGTGTCTGTATAGTGGCGGATTTCTATGTGTGGGTCACAATACGGATAGCGGAATAGTTGAATGACCGCAGCGGTGATTCGTGGGTCATGATGCTGTGGGTGTATTTCTGTTGGCGTAACAGTGTGGGTTTTGGTACCGCTAGTTTATCACTGACCTTTGGGCTGGCAGACTTGTGTGTGTGTGTCTGTATAGCGGTGATTCATGGGTCATGATGCTGTGGGTGTATTTCTGTTGGCGTAACAGTGTGGGTTTTGGTACCGCTAGTTTATCAGTGACCTTTGGGCTGGTGGACTTGTGTGTGTGTCTGTATAGTGGCGGATTTCTATGTGTGGGTCACAATACGGATAGCGGAATAGTGCTGCGGTCACGGTATGTTGGTGGCAGTCAGCATGTGGTGTAGTTTTGTATGTGTGTGTGTATTTTGAGCACGGCGGTCTGTATCGCCAATGGTTTACCACAGTTGAATGACCGCAGCGGTGATTCGTGGGTCATGATGCTGTGGGTGTATTTCTGTTGCCGTAACAGTGTGGGTTTTGGTACCGCTAGTTTATCACTGACCTTTGGGCTGGCGGACTTGTGTGTGTGTCTGTATAGTGGCGGATTTCTATGTGTGGGTCACAATACGGATGGCGGAATAGTTGAATGACCGCAGCGGTGATTCGTGGGTCATGATGCTGTGGGTGTATTTCTGTTGGCGTAACAGTGTGGGTTTTGGTACCACTAGTTTATCACTGACCTTTGGGCTGGCGGACTTGTGTGTGTGTCTGTATAGCGGTGATTCATGGGTCATGATGCTGTGGGTGTATTTCTGTTGGCGTAACAGTGTGGGTTTTGGTACCGCTAGTTTATCACTGACCTTTGGGCTGGCAGACTTGTGTGTGTGTCTGTAAAGTGGCAGATTTCTATGTGTGGGTCACAATACGGATAGCGGAATAGTGCTGCGATCACGGTATGTTGGTGGCAGTCAGTATGGCGTTAAGCAGCACTTACCACCAATGTTGTACTGAGGCCTTAGATTTTAAACATCGACCACCTTAGAAAAACTCTGAGCAGTACAGGAAGTGTGGAACAAAGTAGATTCCATCCATCTGAACTATGAGTCTGATTCAGAAACTGTACTTTGTAGTATGTTTTGTATTATGGCAATACAGTTTACTAAGTGTACTACAAAGTGTTTTTCCCTACATCTATATGTGCAGAGTTGTCAACCTTGAATGTGGAGTGCACAATTAAGTGTAGATTTTAGTAGTAAATGTGGGAGGGAAACAAGAGAGAGGGTAATAAAAAGGGAAGACATTACTAAAGGTTTTTGGAGTAAAGAGGAGTAAAAGGGGCTTAGGGAGGGGCGCCACCCAAGCACACATGAGGAAGCCAATTGCATTACTCTGGGGGTTGAAACATGTAGCTTACACATTTGTAGTAAGTTTACGAATACTGTTAAAGCATACATTTTAATAATGCTTTGAGTGAACCAGACCTCAGAATTTGGTGACATTTGTATTCATATTAAAAAGCCTAATGTAGAGAGAAAGCTGCATGAACACACAATTTAAAAGTGTTCACATTTTATTTTTCATGGAGACATTTTGTCTACCAGAACTGACAATGTGCTAACTTGATTTAAATCAATGTTGAAGTACGTTTTCAATTAATAGTTGCTCCAATTAATTATTATTAGTAGAAATAATTTGATCTATGATGTTTAATGTGATTTATTAGTATACAGATACATGTGTACATAGAATAAAGGCACTTCTTTGTCATACTTAATGGGATCTTTTAATAAAGATTACAATTGTTAATGAAATGTTTTTGCATATTCTGATGATAAATTATTAATGTTGAATGTATAAGTTTGCATATTATATGTGTTTTATTAAAGATGATATTAATGCTTTAATATCATCTTGTGTTAGCATAACTAGGCCTTACATTTTCATATATGTGGCCATGTAAAGTGTTGAATTATTTATTTTCCTCTAACATTAATTTTTCCACTAGGTTGTTTCTCATGAACAGTAAAGAGCCCTATTATATCATGTGTAAGTTTTATTTCACAGTGTCCTTGACATTGTTACATGAGCACCTGAATACCGAACTCAAAGCAGTACCTCCTAGAACAGCCTGTTTCTCATGAGAACTGTGGAAATCATCTTGTACCATGAGAAAGAATGTGGATTGCAACAAGTGATGTACAATTTGTTAAGCTATTGGATTCACACAGAAAGGAGAGATGACTTCTCACCAAGCCTGAGAGTTTTTGTGGATTTTGCAAACTTGATATGGGCAATTATTCAATTGGACATTGCCCCCTTTGCGTAATGTGGACTCAACAGCTTGAAGTATTTCTAAGTAAGGAATGGACTTATACATTTCAGAGGAGTCAGCTTTAGAATCTTGGTCTGTTAACTTGTCCCTTGGATGTTTCCTGATTTTCCATGTGCAGCCTATGTTCTGCACTATTTCCTGATGGTGCTTCTAACGAACTTTACTGATGGTCTTCGTGCTTCACTGATTAAACTAAATTGAATGCTGATCCCAGGAGAGGTGTATTCTAATGCAAATGTTATTTCCCCTAACCTACTTTTGTTTAGTAGCAGCTAGCATGTTGACACCTGCCTATTTTATTTTTCTTTGTTAGTCTAACCTTAGCCCGAGATAGATGATTTTCCAAATTATCTTGGTCTTTCATTTTTTACTTTTTCCCGCATGTTTTAGCCTGCTCCCACACATGTTTGTCATAATTTGACTAGAAGTAGGGCGAAACAATGTCCAAAGTCCAGGTTTCTGAACCTTTGTAATTTGATTTGAATAATGTATTCACTGTATGCTTTAAAGAGTGTTTTTCAAATCGTGTCTTTATTATTAGGCATTAGTCTTCTTGAATGTCTAATGGAGTTGATGTTGAGTAGATAAAACTTGTTTTGTAGATCTGGTCAACCCATGGTGTTTATTTACCTTTACAATTGATTTTGCGCTCCATTTTCGTGACTTTGGCTTTGTGGTTATAAAGTAAAGATTTGAAACTTTAGTTGATTGGAGTATTCTTCCGTGGCCACATGCTTCATGGTGTTTAAAGTTGTTGTTTGCGTTTGAATTGATTGTATATGGTTACCACATTCTTCACTCCAAAAATCCAGTAGACCTAAAGGAAAGCATTTTCGAATCCTGCAAAGGATGAGAAAAAAGTGTTAGCAAAATCTGGTAGCAGAGGGATGGTTTTTTGTCCCATGAAGAGGGGAATCGCAAATTGTGGAATGTTAGGAGTAGTGACAAATCCAGCAGTAGAGTACGGGTTTCGTCTCATGAGGAGAGGAGCCATTTATTTGTGGAATGTTAAGATTGACAAATCTGATAGTAGAGTTGTTCTATGGTTAGTTTGAGAGGTTGTTGAAATTCCGGATTTGTGTTACAAGTGTTACAGTAAATGTATGAGTAGGAATTAGCACTTGCAGTGCTTTTGCTATAAATTGTGATGAAGTGTGATGTGTGGTGTTTGTGGGGTTGTCGTACTCTAAGTGATTGTGGTGCTTTGCGCAAAAAAATGCCAGTGGTTGTTGTTGATGGGTCTGTCGAGGCCTTAGACTCCATAGTAATGCACAAGCGTATGAAGACACCTAGTTAATTTCTTGTCTGCAGTGAGGTATTGGTCATGAGATGCCATTTACAGTACCAGTTTGTTGAGTGGGTGTGAGTTGTTGGTTGGTATTAGGTGAATCCTGAGTGCACATGGAGGATTCATATCAATCAGGGTGAGATTTGCTGGTCAAGTTTCACTTGTGTAAGTGCAAAAGCCACAGTTGGATGTGTAAGTCTTTCAAAGCATTTAAGTCATACCCATAGTGAGCAGACATGTTTTTGTTTTTTCTGAATGCTCACAATAATTTGTAACTAGTGTGTGTGTGAGTAGTGGTGTAAAAGACAGTTGTGAAGTGACTCGCAGTTGCTTATTGAAGTGAGTGTAACACCATTAGTTCTGAGCTGGGATAGGTTGGTTAGTGGGAAGCCATGCACGTACTGGTGGACAGTGCTGCATTTCCATTGGTTGAGAACAACTTGTAAAAAGGAATGTGGGGTTGAAATTACTTCCTGATTTTGTTGAAATTCATATTATTGATTGAAATTTAGTGCAAAAAGTTATTTTTTCAAAGCTTTAAGAAGTGCGCTGAGAGGAGATGTGTTTATTCCGGTTAGGGAGGGTGAGCCAACACATGCCTGAGGGAACAACAGAATATGAGGTGATAGATGCAAGGGGAGTTTTGGCATGCATTTGGATTACACAGTGGTGTAAAATTGCAGAGAATGAGGGTTCATTGGCTTTTCCATGTTACAGATCTTTTAATTTGTGGATTCTAGAAAATTTGAGGAGACTGTGAGAATGAAAGCCTCCTCCAGGACCCACACAATTTGAAGTTCTTGCTGTTTGGGAACTTGTTGCAAGACAGAAAGAAACAGAAACATTTTAGAATAGAATAAGGAGAGCAGAAAAGACATTGGCGGAATCTAGATGGGATGAGGAACAGAACATTTTGAGATATGTTAGAAGGAGTGAAAATGTTTCCAGCTATAAAAGAAGAAAGTGATGGAATTACAAAACTGAAAACGAAAAGGAAGCAGACAGATCAGAAATCAGATGAGGGTCAAAAGGCAGCTATACAAGAAAGTGATTCATAAGGCAAGTTTATAAGTCAGCTCCTAACAAATTGTCCCCACCATATCATTAAGTTGAAGAGGGATCAGAAAACGTAGCTCCAAGTGTCCCCACAGCTCCAGATTCACAAAATCCAAAGTTCCTAGTATGCATACCAGTTCAGTGACACAAGTGCCTGTGATTTATCCATCAGTTTCAGTTATCAGTGCAGATCAGTACAATACAGTCCCAGTTGTGAGCCAGATAGTGCCAAGCACAAAGGTGATTCAGATGGAATCAACACCTAATGTGACAGCACCCATGCAAAATTGTAATCATAGACAGACAATGCCCATGTATTCTCCATTACAAACAACTCCAAATATTGCCCTGAATCCATCAGGACCGACTTTCAGTACGGTACTGACAGGTCAAAGTGCAGGGATGATGATTCCACAAAAACAAACCAATCTGGCAGGACCCAAAGCATTGACATTCCTCATAACCAGAGGTCCAGTTGTCCCACTCCCAAACCCCATATCTGCAAGGGTTTCACTGTGCGATACATAAAGTGGATTAAATTAATTCAGAAATGGAGCGGCTAGCTACATCTGTTCTTGCTTTGATCCTCATGCGAATTGCAGACCCCAACCTGTTGTTAAATCAAACATGTCTAATAATAGATGTGAGATGTCCTCCAGGAACTCTGGTTACACACATGTCTTCACCAGAGCAGATTATAAAGGTACCTTGTAATACCCCGCAGAACATGACATAGGGAAATAACATCAGTTTGCAGGGATTTTCAGCACAGCAATTGACTAAGTGGTTAGACAATCTGAGTAGCACAACGGGGATAACAAACAATTGATTCAGAACGGAAGAGACCCCAGAGAGAGAAACAGAAAGTGAATGTGCCCAGATTCAATTCAGAATTAAACTGATTGAGGTAACACTTGAGATGGAAAGATTGGATGCTTATATTGAAGACGAATTGTGCTTCATGTGCAAAGATATTACAAACCGCGAAGGACAGGCTTATAAGAAACTAGCAGAATTAGCAGGAAAATATGGTATTAGATAAATCAAAGCCCTTAAGGGAAAGTTACAGAGTAGAATTTAGTTCCAAGGACATTGCAAACATGAGTTCTCCTGTCATGAGATGCAAATTAAAGAATTAATCACGAGTATTCAAACATGGTGGGCATTAGATAAATAGGAAGATAGATGGGCGAATGAAAGGGACCAAAAGTAAGCTAAACAGAATTTGTCTCCACCTAGAGCAAATCAAGCTGGTGAGTGTGTTAACGAGAGAGATGCCAGGTGGAGGTTATGCCCATGTCCCTTTGAGCAGAAGTGACATACTGCCATTCACAAACGGTTACCCGAGATTGAGAGAGAAACCTGTAGAGTGGTACAAGCAAACAGAGAGGTTTGTTAAACTTTCAAAATGCCTGTGGGAAGATTTGAATACATTATTTGACTTTGTGGTTCCAGTCGATTTGTCGGTTGAATGCAAATAGAGTGTTGATTGGTCAACTCGTAAGCTGCTGAGAGACCCAGTAACAGGTGCGCCATCTGAAGAGGTGATGAAAGAGTATTGCAAAGTGATTGAGTTTCTGAAAAACAAGGTTCCCAAAAGGATGTTGATTGGCAAAAGATTGACAGGACAGCACATGAGGTGGAGGAGTGAATTGAGGCTTATTATGAGAGACTGCTGCAAGTCTTTAAACAGCTTAGTGAGTCTGAAGTTATTGAACCGAAAGACATGAATCATTTTGCATTCAGATTCGTACAAGCAATAGATGAAGTACTGCAGTATGCTGGGTATTGTAGTATTGAATATGAATTGAAGGAGAAAAAAAGGTGAAGGAGAACATGATGGTGAAAATTAGGTCAGCTCAGACCGGGATGCAGAATCCGCAAATGATGGTGAACACTAGTGGGATGCAAGGTGTGCATCAGCAGGTTACCCATGTGCCTCAGTTCAGGGGTAGAGGATGGGATGTTCGGATAGATCGGAGTGGTAATGTAGTTGATTTTCAGTCAATGAAGAAACTGAGTCCATGTCATCCTTGCAGTAGTTTTGGGCACGTTACGAGGGAGTGTCCGTATAGTAATGTAAATAATTTAGTGCAGGCTGGTGGTGTTGCTCAGGCTGTGGACAATAGTCAAGTTCAAATTCAGGGAGTTTAAAGATCCCAAATCCAAACTGTGACTGTTCCTATTGGATCACAACAGATGCATGTCCCCCAACAGATTCAAGTCCCTCAGCAAATGCAGATTCCACAAGACCCAATGACACAGCAGCAAGTGATGGCTCCTCAGCAAAACATGAATCAGAGAGCTAACACAAATGTGAATCAGGTAATCACACAATACCCGTTAACTGATTTCAGTGATGATGAAGTCCTTGAAACATATAATAATGACAGTTCAGATAAGGGAAAATGTGCACTGGCTACATCCTTAGAGGTGGATCAGTGTGGTTCCTATGTAAATGCCAACGTTATGAGACATGATAATTCATTCCTGGTTGACACTGGAGCAACACATTCCACCGTCAGAACCGCAGAATTACCAAATGTTCCATTGTGAGGAAGAAAAGTTCATATAATAGAAGTAGCAAATCAACTGATAAACCCGATTTCAGAGCGTATCCCAGTTAAAATAGGGTAATTAAAGGATTTACACCAATTTGTGGTTTGTGATTCAAGTCCTGTGCAAATTAAACTGTTCTATTCTAACTAGTACCATTTGATGACACATGCATGAAAGCCTTCTCTGAGCTGAGAGAAAGCCTATGTTGAGCACCCGCTTACGGGAGCAGCAGCTATGGGATCCAGTGTCTGCCACACTGGATCCTGTAGCTGATGCTTTGGCTGGCTGTTTAAATTCAGTCACAGCCACATGTGTCAGCATAGCATGGACCACCTCAGTTTGTGTCCCATTCAGTTGAAGTCCTTTTAACGCAAACCAAAACTCAGCAACTGACTAATGCTCATTTGACTCGTTATGAGCAGTCGAACTTCGGGTCAGCCAATAGAAATATCAGAGGATGCACTATGTTCAATCCTGCAATGCGTATGCCAAGTAATGTTGAAAATGTTAATGAACAAGATGAAGTGGAACATGACTGTCTCGATGTGACTGAACTATGCACCAAACCAAGACCTGATATCCAAGATACTCCTCTAGATAAAAATAGCTCCTGTTTAAGAGACAATGATGGAACCCTCAGAGCTGATTATGTATTTTGCACAGTCTCAAGAGTGATAAAAGCGTCATGGCTTCAAGGAGTCATTTCAGCTCAAGTCGCCACATTTGTGGCTCTTACTGGAGCATGCTGTGCTTCTGAACAGCTTAAAGTGACCATCTTTACTGATAGTCAGTACAGGTTTGGCGTGATTCATGATTTTGGACAGTTATAGTTTCTGAAAGGTTTTATGAGCTCGTCAGGATGACCCATCCGAAACAGTGACAGAGTTTACCAATTGTTGAAAGCAATACAGGTACCTATGAATATTGCAGTTGTGACATGTGCAGCACATCAAATGTCAAGTGATTACATCTCATAGGTAATGTCTATAATGATCAAGTGGCCAGATCCTGTGCACTCCATTGTGTATCCTTTAGCGAGGAATGGAGTGATGGAAGTAGCTCCAGTGAGACAAACCAAAGTTTTTTAATACAGCTATTGACACATGGGAAGAGGTTAAGACATTGCAGGAAAAAGTTACTGAAGAATAACGCAGAAGTTGGAGTAGAGCAGATTGTGTTCTGAGAGATGAAGTCCATGTCTGGGTCTCCAATGAAGGAAAAGCAGTGTTTCCAAACAGTTTGTTGCCATTGATGGCAAGGTATTATCATGTTCATGCACACATTGGCAGAGACGCCATGATCTGAACATTCAAACAGACATGGTACAATCCTACATTCAGACTAGTTGCAGAAGCTGTGTGTCACAGATGTGTGACATGTAGGTGGATTAATATTGGGAAATGCACTGTGGGTAATCTAAGCCACATAGGCAGATCAGGAGGTCCTTTTAACAGGATGCAACTCATGCCTGCATTCAATGGATTGATGCGTGTGTTGATAGTGGTGTGTGTGTTTTCACACTGGAATAAGGCCTATACAACTCGCAGAAATATTAGTCTCACTGTTGCAAAGCTGTTGTTAAGAGAGCTAATTCTCAGGTTCGTATTTCCGACCTCCTTGAAGTCAGACCGAGGACCTCATTGTAACAATGAGTTCATAAAATTGTTGTGTGCAGCCTTACAAATTGAGCAAAGATTGCACTGCAGTTACAGACCAAAAGCCTCTGCATTGGTCAAGCAGATGAATGGAACTTTAAAGTCTCAACTGGCAAAGGTGTGTGCATCCACAACATTGGAATGGCCCTATGCATTGCCACTTGTTCTGATCATCATGAGTAGCACTTTTGACAGGAAGACAGGACTGTCCCCTCCATGAAATTCTCATGAGACGTGCTATGAGATTACCAGCTGTGCCTGCTCACAAATGCACGTGTGAACAACACAGATGACTTAGTGCTGGATTATTGCAAAGGACTAGGTGACGTGGTTTGCTCTTTGTCTCACAGGTTGAAGAAGAAACTGTTTGACCCAAGCGGTCCTGAAGGAGAGGTCGGTATAGGCGCACAGAGAGCGCCCACCTTTGATGCAAGTCTGACTATAAGGGGACGCTCCCTCTCCAGGATACCAGAGGCTAGTAGCCTCCATTGTTAGGGTCCTCCCCAGGTATTCCCTTGGTTAAGGTAGGCCCTTCCTCCCCCCTTTTTTCCCACTGCGATTATTTCTGCAGCGCGTAATAAGCATTTGCAACAGGGATCCAACGCCTTGATGAATGCCCAGAGACCCTCCAAAGCTCAATCATAAGGGCAGAAACATGTCGGCTACTTCTTTTAGATAGGTGACCTTGTGAGTCATTGCTCTCACACCGGTTCCCCACTTCTTTTAATCATACCACACAGAACCTTCTATTAAACTCACCCGGGTATCTGAGTAGGTGTTTTTATTCCCATAGCACAGCTGGATCCCTTCTTTCCAGAAATCAAATTAATTTACGCACTCCCTCCTGTTCTTTTAACAGTGAGGTTGAGTCCGCCCAGGTGGTATTGTCCTACCTGGGTGGGGCTAGGTGGTCATATGATGAAGCATGACACTATATAGTGTGTGAGACCACCTAGTCCGTAAAGGAAATCCCCCTCTACAGACCTCATACCACCCCACATTCCATCCACATTTCACCTTTAGTCAAGGTACAAGATTGGTCTAGTGTCGCAACTGGCACACTAGCAATCTACTTATAGTTGCCAGAACCCCGTACTCTCTTTTGTGATTTAGAAGAAACTGTTTAGCCAGCACAAGAACAGTGTCACGACGAGTCCAGGTGATTGGGTGCTGGTGAAGAAACATGTTTGAAAGTCATGTTTTAGAGCCAGGCTGGAAAGGGCCATTCCAGGTTATCTTGGTGACTACAACAGCTGTGAAGTGTGCTGGTCTTTTGAATTGGGTTAATGCGAGCTAAACATGCAAAGCTCCAAGCCCTCTTGAAGATACAGTGCCTGTTCCTCTAGGGTCAGAATCAGTGAGTAAAGGGGTCCAGGTTGGCCAAACTGTTAGGACTGGACAAGTGGCTGTCGCTGAACTTGCACAGGCTAGTGAAAATCTGAGCTTGTCAAAAGCAATTGAAGGTGCAAGAGGGTCAAGTCAGAATCAATCGACTTCTGCTAGCTCAGTGAACGTTGAAAATTCAGTTGTGGCTGAAACGAGAGCTGTGATAGGAGACCAGTGGCCCTTAAGAAGTCCATACTCAATCGCAGATGTGCTCCAATCTATTGCTGAAGTAGCTGAAGAATCTGATCAAAGTCGCAGTGAAAATTGTGCACCAAGGCGATCAAAGAGAAAAAGAGTGCCAAGTCATAAGTACTCAGCACCTGAATGGACTTACTTTGCTGCAAATGAATGGGAGAAGGAATTTATTGCCTTTTGTTTTGACCGTTCAGATTCAGTTGAATATTCTGGAACTTGAAATTGCTTTGGAACTGAACTTTATAATCACCATGCCAATTGATCGACATAGACATTATGGCTCTCATTATGACCCTGATCCAGGGCCACAGTGGATGTCTCACTGCCGATGGGCTGGCGGTGAAGACTGCCACATTATGAATTTCTTCCCTGTCACTGGCAGATTACTCCCCCCCCCCAGCAAGCACAATACTGCCCCCATCCCCCCATCCCCCCATACTAAACCCGCCTCAGGTACAGCGCCTCCCTCCCCGCGTACATGCAAATGCACACAGACACCCACATGCACCCTGAATACCCTCATTCATCAACACTGACATACACGCATTCACTCACTTGCATCCATACACACATTCACTGCAACACTAATACACACATTCACTTCAACATTCATACATGCATTCACTTCAACATTCATACTCTCATACAACCATGCATGCACACACCCATACAAACTCCCATACACACACGCAGAAAAACACATACACACACGCATACACACACGTAGACAACCACCAATTTACACACGCACACACAACACCCCCCACCCTTGCCCGACTTATCGTATCCGGCGATAAGGTCGTCCGGCAGGGAATGGGCGCTTCCACCTCTGGCAGTGCCCAGCCATCAGGACACCACCAGGCTGTATAACAGGTCGTAATACGGCTGGTGGAGTCCTTCTGGTGGGGCGGGGCCAGTGGTGGAACCGCCCATGCACCTCCGCCCACCAGAACGACTACTGCAGGATTTCAGCCCAAAATGTGGCAGAAACCATGCAGTACTCGTAACATGGTGGGTGGAAGACCGCCGGCACTGGCGGTCTTCTGACGCACACGTCTTTGGCAATCTTTGAAACCGCCAAAGTCATAATGTGGGCCTATATCCTGAAAGTGCTGCTAAATGATTACCTGATAGTTTATCACAAGAGACATTTAACTTTTAGTAGTGATTTTAAACATTTGCAAGAAAATAAAAACTTGATAAACTTTCTAGAAGATTAAGAACAGTTGTAAATAAGTGCAAAAAAGACGCTGGCCCTCATTACAACCCTGGCGATAAATCCCGCTTACCGCCGTGCTGACGTCCGCCAACATACCGTGGCCGCGGCTGAAATCCACTCCAGGTATTACGACCCACATCTCGTAATCCGCCACAATACAGACACCCACATAAGTCCGCCACACCAAAGGTCAGTGATAAACTGGCGATACCAAAACGTACACAGTCACGCCAACAGGAATACACCCACACTATCACGACCCACGAATCAACGCGTCGGTCTTTCAACTGCGGTAACCCATTGGCGGTACACTCCGCCGCGCTCAAAATACCTACACATTTACAAAATACAACCACATTGGACAATTCAAAATACACACACCTGATACACATACACAAACCACACCCACACACCCACACCACTATAAAACACACACCCACATTACCCACAACCCCTTACAATGACATTTTTTTGAAGATGCACAGAGAGAGAGAATAGCAAACACAACATCAGCATCCACAGGCACACAACACCATCACCCATACAACATCCACGCACCTCAAAGAACACACACCAACTCAACACATCACACAGCACAACAAACAGCACCTCACACACCACCCACACCACATAATGGAACCTCAAAGACACCCCAGGTTTTCTGAGGAGGAGCTCAGGGTCATGGTGGAGGAAATCATCTGGGTAGAGCCACAGCTTTTCAGATCACAGGTGCAGCAGACCTCCATTGCTAGGAAGATGGAGCTATGGCGGAGAATTGTCGACAGGGTCAACGCAGTAGGACAGCACCCCAGAACACGGGATGACATCAGGAAGAGGTGGAATGACCTACGGGGGAAGGTGCGTTCCGTGGTATCCAGACACCAGGTAGCTGTACAGAGGACTGGTGGTGGACCCCCACCTCCTCCCCCACAACTTACAACATGGGAGGAGCAAGTCTTGGCAATCATGCATCCTGAGGGCCTCGCAGGAGTAGCAGGAGGACTGGACTCTGGTAAGGCAAATCTTTACTACTACATCCCCCACCCCACCTGCATGCCATCACATACCCCCACCCTCACCCTCACCCCATCACTCCAAAATCTCACATATGCCCCACCATCACAACCCACCCATCCCAATACCAAGCCCTGCATGCAACACCTATGCATGAACTCCCATCAAAAAAGCATGTCCAGTACAGATACCTTCCCAGACCCCAAAATCACTAATCACACAAGGGCAAACACAATAATGCAAGCACAGGAGTAGAGGGTAACTCACCCATTGCACAAGATGGCACACACAGATACAATAACTATGCATTTACACCCCAACAGGACCCATAGCCAACATCACTGGACAGGAGGTGCCAGTCATATCCAGTCCCCCCACAGAAGAGGCCCACAGTGATGACAGCAGCTCTGCACGCCTGGATCAAGATGACCAGCCCGGGCCAATCAGGGACCTCTGGACAGTGGGTTCCCCTGCCACAGTCACAAACCACCACTGAACCTCCCCCCTCAGGAAACACCACCACAGCACCCACCCAGCGGGCCTATCCCTCTGTCCCCAGGACACGTCAATCAGCAGTGTGTCCACCACTACAGTGACCCCAGGCAAACCCACCAACCCAAGACAATCAGGGACCTGGGGTCATTGGCAGTGGGCACACGGTTCAGGGGAGAGAGGCACAGGATAACAGGGAAACTGGGAGGACTGCCGTGCGACAGGGGGCGGACAGGCCCAGGGAACCCATCTCCACAAGGCATTCTCCAACATCATGGGAGCATACCATAATCCCCAGGAGACCATGGGAATGGTACTGTCCAAGTTTCATGAGACCTAGCGGTTGAAGGCGGAACACTACCTGGGGATCAGGGAGGACTTGAAGTCCATCAACACCACCCTGGTCACCATTGCAGGGGGGCTGGTAGACATGGGCAACACCATGAGGGACACAGTGCACACAAACGGGCCCCTGACACTAGCCTGAACGATGAACAGCTAGCGCTAGTGGACAGTAGGTCCCGCCAGAGGACCACAGGCCAAGAGCATCCCACCCCCTGCAGAAGGAGAACCACCCCGCAAACGGTCCCTGAGATCCAGGAACAAGACAGAGAACATTGCCAAGACACGCCAGGAAATAACACTCTCCTGATTGTCACCCTTTTGTCCCATTATGTCACCCTGACAACTTTGAACTGCCATTACTCCGCTTCCTATGCCCCCTTGGACAATGCACCTGTGATACCAAGAGACTGGACTCTACCATGGACATTCCTCCACCATCACCCCAGTCCATTGCACAGCCCCTCCACTTAGTAGCACAGAAATAAACACCCTTGAACCACAAATCAATCAGGAGTCAGTCTGTACTTTCACAAATGTGTAATTGCAACCTCTCAGAAATATAACAATGTCAATGTTCATGTTCCCATACCAATGTTTGACAGTTGTTGGGCATCAGTAAACATAGCAGAAGGCAGAAAGTGGGACCCAGATCTGTTAAATGAAAAGCCAAATTGACATGTCAGGGTCCATACACAGAGGTAAAAAGGCAGATTCAGGCAATGTCCAACAGTAGTATGATATGAGAGGAGCAGTGCCAATCTCTTACCTATGTCTCACAGGAAGTATTGCATGATGATGCTGTTTTGGTTGCATCTATCTTCTTCTTCTGCCTCTTCTTCCCTGTCCACAGGCTCCACAGCTGCTACAAGACCAACATCAGGCCCATCCTCCTGCAGAAAAGGCACCTGACGTCGCAAAGCCAGGTTCTGCAACATACAGCAAACACGCCAGGGTAGATCCATTGTTTGGCAGGCTCAGTGGCACTCCAAACCCAAAAGTGGTAGTGGCCTTCTACACCTAGTCAGGCTCCTGTGGGTTCCAGGTGTGCATAAAATGGGTCTAGGCAGAGTCCCCCATGGGCATGTGCTTTTCCCCTGAACTGTTAGTGCATGGGCTAGTGCATAGGGCTGCTCCCTGTGTGTTGTGTCTGCCAACAGTAGTGGTTTTGCAGGCTTTGACAATGTGTTTCTTCTGTCTTTCCTCCTCTTTATGTTTTGTCACCCTGTCCTTGTGTGCATTAGCATCATCTGGCGGAGGAGCATTGGCACCGGAGCAGGAGGGAGCTGCACCCCACATGGCCCTGGAGGATGAATTTACGGAGTCTGAAAGCACCAGTGGGACGGAGTGCGAGGGGAGCTCCATGACAGGGACAGGAGGAGACACCAGCGACTCCTCCTCTGATGGGAGCTCCCTTGCGGTGGCAGGCACCTCTGTGCCCACCTCATCAACAGGTAAAGCCGCCACCCCCCCCCACCAGCACTGCCCTCCCAGCAGCCCCTCAGCGTGTTTCCCGTGCCCGCTCACTCAGGAGGGTGGGCATCTCCTTCGCCCCAGGCACCTCAGGCCCTGCCCCCGTCAGCCCTGCTGCCATCAGTGAGGAGGCAATTGACCCCCTGAGATCCCTCACTTTAAGGCAATCAACCATTTTGAATGCCATGCAGGGTGTCGAGAGGCATTTGCAGCAAACAAATGCATACCTGGAGGGCATTCATTCTGGCGTGGCAGCCCATCAGAGAGCATTTCAGGCTCTGGCCTCAGCACTGACGGCAGCCATTGTCCCTGTGTCCAGCCTCCCCCTCCAACTTACACTACCCAGAACCAATCCCCTCTACCTCAGCCTATCCCAAGCATACCATCAGACCAGCATGCACACGCATCAACACACAAGAGTGGACATGGCAAACATAAGCACAACACATCCCACAGGCACTCACACAAGCACCATCCCCATGCAGACACGCCAACATCCACTGCCTCCACTGTGTCCCCTCCTCCACGTCCTCCTCCTCCCTCCCAGTCTCGTCTCCACTCACACCTGCATGCACTACCTCCATCACCAGCACGCCCATCACCACACACCGCTCATGTGCAATCACCACCCCCACTACCATACACATGTCCCCTGTGTCCTCTCCCAGTGTGACTGTGAGCCCTCCTCCCAAACTACACAAACGCAGGCACACACCCACTCAACAGCCATCCACCTCACAACAGCCTCTAGCCCATGCACCCTCACCCAAACTCAGCAGACGTACACCTCCTACAACCACTACCTCTTCCTCCACTCCCAAACCCCCTCCATCTTCCCGTCCCAGTGTGTCTAAAAAACTTTTCCTGGCTAACATTGACCTCTTACCTACACCACCCCCGTCCTTCCCCTAGGGCCAGGATGTCTAGATCCCAGCCCAGCACGTCAGCCACCAAATCCTCCAGTACTGTGGTCCCTGCAAGTCCAGTAACATCACAGGCGGCACCCATCAGGGCTGCCAGTGTGCCACCTAGCGAGGCCAAGGATCACCCTATTCCACCACCTGCCAAGGTGAAGAAGGGGACCACATGTCATAGGGAAAAGACGCACCAACCACCCAGCAAGCCCTCCTCCAAAACAAAAGAGGACAGTGCCAAGGCCCCAGCAGTGACTTCCAAGGTGGGGAAGGGACACAAGGCTAAAGGGAAGTCAGCTCAGGGCACGGAGCCTCCGGGTGACGGACTGGTGTCACCCGTTCTGCCAAACAGAACAGAAACCTGTACGGCGGTGGACACCGCTGCAACCACTGCCACCTGCACCGCCACCTGCACGTCTGCTGTCTCAGCAACAGTCCCCAGCATCATTCCCAGTGGGCAGCCATCTGAGGCTGCAGGAGACGTCCTGCTGTCTCCCTCCAAAGGTGCTGAAAATTGCACCACCGGCAGCATCTCCGCCACAGACACCACTGCAAACACCGCCACCTGCCCCGCGACCTGCAAAGACAGTGCCACCACAGCCAACATGGACAACATTCCCAGTGGGCAGCCGTCCAAGGCTGCAGGAGCTGGCCTGGACCCTGCACAGACTACATGAGGCACCACAACCAGCACTGTTAGTACCAGAAGGTGGCAGGTAAAGGTGCAGCAGGGTGGAGTGTGTCTCTGACTCCATGGAGTATCATGCTACCTGTTTCCAGGAAATCCCATGGCACACACACCCAGGTGAGGGAATGGGAACAGCCACACAGCATGTGCAGCACTCTGGGCACAAAGCCCCCCAGAACCAGTAGAGAGATACATCCACTACCCCAGTCCTTGACAGGATGAAGCACTCTGGGCACAAAGCTCCCTCCAGAACCAATGGAGAAAAGCATCCACTACCCAGTCCTTGGCAGGATGAAGCACTCTGGGCACAAAGCCCCCTCCAGAACCAATGGAGAAAAGCATCCACTACCCAGTCCTTGACAGGATGAAGCACTCTGGGCACAAAACCCCCTCCAGAACCAATGGAGAAAAGCATCCACTACCCAGTCCTTGGCAGGATGAAGCACTTTGGGCACAAAGCCCCCTCCAGAACCAGTGGAGAGAAGCATCCACTACCCCAATCCTTGGCAGGATGAAGCACTCTGGGCACAAAGCCCCCTCAGAACCAGTGGAGAGATAGATCCACTACCCCGGTCCTTGGCAGGGTGAAGCACTCTGGGCACAAAGCCCCCTCCAGAATCAGTGGAGAACAGCATCCACTACCATGGTCCTTGGCAGGGTGAAGCACTCTGTGCACTAAGCCCCCTCCAGAACCAGTGGAGAAAAGCATCCACTAGAGAGACTGTGGCTTTGCACTCCCCAGGAGCAATCAGTGGGCAACACACCCACTTGAGAGACTTTTGAGACTGTGGTTTTGCACTCCCCAGGTCCAATCAGTGGGCAACCCATCCACTTGAGAGACTTGTGAGACTGTGGCTTTGCACTCCCCAAGACCAATCAGTGGGCAACCCACCCACTTGAGAGACTTGTGAGACTGTGGCTTTGCACTCCCCAGGATCAATCTGTGGGCATGGAGCCCGTTGTGGAGCAGTGGCATTGTTCCTTCATCTGGCTGAGGTGCCCAACCTCCCCTTCCCCCTGAGGTGCCATGGTAATTTTCTAACTGATGCCCCAGCAGGGTTCTCTCCGTTTAGAGGCAGGTATCATGTGTGGGCTTCTCCCATGCATTTTGGGACCACTAGTCCATGGACAATGAATGGAACACTATCCGGACTTGTGTAGTTGCTGTACATATTTGTATATAATGATCTGTTACAGGCCTGTTACCATATCTGATTTTTCGATGATTACACTCCTTACAATCATTTCCTTTTGTCCTTGCGTTCTTCCAAAGGGTTACAGGGTGTATCTGTAATGTTAATGGATCTGTTAGTGTGTATGGTGTTGTGGGTGAGGATGGGGGTGTTGCGTGTTGTGTGTGTGTGTCACTCTCTTTTTCCTCCCCCTCTCCGCAGGCCTGTTGGCGGTATTACCACCGCTTTAACACCGACCGCCAGGGTTGTAATGAGGGCCTCTGTGAAGAAATATTTTAGATTTTGAATTTTGCTTAGCTCACTTAAGAGAAATAAACTGCTTAACATTTTGATTTTGCTTTTGAAATTTAGCTATTGAATTTGATATCGTGGACTGACTCCAGGTAGTTATGGGTCCGGATCAAGGTAAACGGAGTAAATGAAAGTGTGCGTGTATTGGGTTAGCAATAGTATGTGTAATTGTGAGTATATTGTTGATTGCTGGATTGAGTGTGTTAGCAAAGGTCAACTTAGAGAGCCAAGTTACACCAGTGCATGAGGAGTTATATGCAAAACAAGAGCCACGGTATGAGGATGAGAGATTGCTTTATTTGGACAGCTCAAGAGGAGATTTTCTTCTAATGTATACTACAGATTACTGTATGAATACATTGAAACTATGGATGTGCGTGATTGTTATGTTTGTACTCAGATTCCTTCATCTGTTCAGGAAGGAAAAACATTCCATAGTCTGCCTTTGACTTATGGTATTTCCTGTAGTCTTTTACTAACTCGTTTGCATAACCAAGAGTATATTCAGTATTTCTGTTCGAGGTTTGAGTTAGTGTTTTCCTTTGTGCCTATCAGCCAACATTCAAGTATTATTGCCAAGGCGAAGACTATTGACATAGTGGGAGGTTTCTTTGAAACAACACTAACTTTTGGAACTGCTTATTTAAAAAAATAAAATAAATAACTAACTTGCATTCTTACACCGGTGGAGAAGGAGTTCATTAATGAAGTGGATGACAGGAAAAAAGCAATTGTTAGACCTGGCATCTTTTGGTGTGTTTCCCCCTGTCTTTTTGCCTTCTGGCCTCCTGTTTTTATGGTATGCTGGACTCTGTTTTTGCTGGTTTATTGTCTCTGTGCACCCTACCACTGCTGATCAGCGCTAAAGTGGAAGTGCTCACTATTTAAATACTGGGGACTGGTTTATCCATGATTGGAATATTTGATTTACTGGTAAGACCCTAGTAAAGTGCACTGTGAGTGCCCAGGGTCTGTAAATCGAATGCTACTAGTGGGCCTGCAACACTGATTGTACCACCTACATGCGTAGCCCTGTAAACATGTCTCAGACCTGCCACTGCAGTGTCTGTGTGTGCAGCCTTCCATTGCCAATTTGACCTGGCAAGTGTACCCACTTGACAGGCCTAAACCTTCCCTTTTTGTACATGTAAGGTACCCCTACGGTGGGACCTCAGTAGCCCCATGGTGAGGGTGAAGTGTATCTAAAAAGTGGGACATGTACTGGTGTTTTTTACAGGTCCTGATAGTGAAATACCATCAAATTAGATTTTCACTTTTGCAAGGCTTATCTCTTTCATAGGTTAACATGGGGACTACCTTTAATTTAAATATCTTTTAAGTGCAGTTTCCCATAGGGAGCAGATATAAATATGGAGTTTATGGTCTCTGAACTCACAATTTAAAAATAGAATCTTTGGTAGAGTTGGTTTGTAGATTGTCTGTTTGAAAATGCACTTTTAGAAATTGGGCATTTTCTTACTTAACCATTTTGTGCCTCTGCCTGCCTGTGGAATCCATATCTGGGTCAGACTGACCGTTGGGCTATTTGTGAACTCCCTTTAGACAGTGACACAAAGGAAGCTTCGGTTTGCCTTTCATATACTGATGAGTCCTAGATTGGTGAGGGAAGAGCTGAAACCTGCACCTGAAAGGGCTGTGCCTGCCCTCACACAATGCAGTCTCCAACACCTTGGAGTGTGTCTGGAGCCAGGCATGGGCAAGACAGGATCTCGTGAACAACAGAGAGTTTCCTTTGAAGTTTGCCTGCTTCAAAGGCCAGAACTGGTATAAGTAGTGGATCCAAAACCCCAGACTTTTAGAACACTTGTGGATCAAGAGGAACCTCTACCGAGGAGAACAGCTGAAGAGCTGGTAGAAGAGTACTGCCCCTTTGCTGTGTTTGCTTTGCTGGGTTGGCCTGCAGTTGCTGCTTCTGCCTTAAAGAGGGCAAAGACTGGACTTTGCTGTGTATCCTGCTTTTCAAGTTTCTCCAAGAGCTTGAAGTAGAACGTGCCTCCTGTTAGAAGTCTCAGGGATATCAAAGACTTCAGGTTCATCTGTCTACAGCACTGGGAACTTTGTGTATTGTACTGCAACAGAAGAAAAACCACCTCAACGCTGTCAATGACGCCGCTGCCTGCACCGTGTCCTGACAACGCCACACGGAGTGGTGCCCTGTTTCGCATCTCAACCCTGGTCTCACTGATGCTGTCACCAAGCTGCTGCTTGCACGATGAGCATTGGACCATGCACAGGTACATGTAGCACTGCCCCACCCCGCACCGCAGCCCCAGTCCACTGATGCCAGACCCTGTCTGCAACACTACCCATGGACACCGGACGTGCCCCGTGTCGTACCGCTACCTTAGGCCAACCGACGACAGAGCTTCAGCAATAAAACCACTGCCTGCACTGCGACCTGGAGACAATGCACGTCATCCCACCCTGCTTCACACTCCAGTTCTGGTCTCGTTGACACCGCAGGATTCCGTCACTGAGCTGCTGCCTGCACCATGACCTGTGGGCATGGCACATTGCATCGTCCTGCTTCACCCCGCAGCCCCGATGCCATCAACACCAGCGCTCCTGACATCAGCCTGGAGTTCGATCTGCAACCTGTGCGACTTCAAGGGCCCAATGACCCCAGCACCGAACTCTGGAACTGACGCCCTCCGACGCCTGCCAACGTCAGCGACGCCACACTCCAGATCTTATTGAGAGGATCACAACGCCCTACATTTCTAAGGTACTGTTTGCAGGTTTTCACAAAACGATAGCTGGCATGCGATGCCATGGTTTGCCTGAACTGTTGGATTTGTTGCTCACGATGCCGTGATAGCCCTAGACTGAGCTATTGACTGCAAGGAAGTGTATTTGTAAGTAATTATTGGAAAATTCATATCTTTATTACTGTATGTTATATTTTCCTCATTTTGGTCTTGTTTTGCACAGATAAATATTGTCTACTTTTCTAAAACTGGTGTGGTGACCTTTTGTAGTGTTTTCACTGTATTACTGTGTGTTATGTGCAAATGCTTTACACATTGCTTCTGAGATACACCTGACTGCTCGTGCCAAGTTACCAAGCGGGTGAGCAGGGATTATCTGAGCTGGGTATCTCCCTTGCCCTGACTAGAGTGAGGGTCTCTACTTGGACAGGGTGTAAAGTGGCTGCCAACTACAGACCCCATTTCTAACATTAGTTTTCAGCGGTGAGGATAGGACTTGCATTTGCACTTGATCTACAGTGAAGTGTGTACACTCCTACCTTATCGCCGACCACTACATACCACATGCACGCTGTTTGTGTTAGATTTTTCCTTTGATTTATTTTTGGTCTTGAGTTCAAGTGAACTTCCTACTACATCATGTCTCAGTCAAGAGCATCATCAGTTACATCCCTAGATAAGGTTTTTGAGGAGGACAGGTTGGAAACCTACATCGTGAAAGAACTGAAGTCAGTTTGCAAAATCTTCAAAGTCCAAGTTAGAGGCCTCACCAGGAAGGAGGAGCTACAAAAGCCACTGAGGGCGTAGGTAGCAGCCAGAAATGCTAGTGGGCATTCTGAGGATCCAACTGGGGAGACCGTGGAGCCAAATCCAAGGGAAGATGTGCTGGGGGTGCAGGAGCTGCTGGGGCTGGGGGGAGGTTCCCTCCGGGCCAGGCAGCTGTGGTGGTTCAAAGGGCCTGACTCCAGAGGAGCTGGAAGACAGGAGAGAAGCCAGGAGACATCAGATAGAGTTGGAGAGGTTAAAAACGGAGGACCAAAGGGTGAAGCGAGCCATGGAGGAAAGGAAGATGCTTTTAGACCATAAGCTCAGAGTAAAAGAGCTAGATCAAATGAATTCCCAAGAATGCAGGAAGAGAGTACAAGAAGGGCGATGATATCCAGAGGTGGTTTCAGGGATGTGAGGCATCCATCCATGTGAATGGGGTCCCTGAGAAGAATTGGAGAGCAGGATTATGTAACCATTTCACAGAGGAGGGGCGGGACACTTTGTTAGCTGTGGGTAAGGGGTACAACCTAACCCATTCTGACATAAAGGAGGGCCTTCTCACCAGGTATGGTCTCATTCCTGACAAGTAAGGGGGTCAGTTTAGAAGAAGTAAGAAAACTGATTCACAGACCTGGTTAGAATGTGTGGATTCTTTTTGCAGGGCACGTGATGGTTGGATGAGGGGCAGTCGTGTCACAGATTTTCAGGGGCTCTACAACTTAATTGCATGGGAGCACTTGTCTTGTCTGTGTTTGCAGAGCTGTGCCAGCACTTGAATGATAGTGAGCTGACTGACCCCAGGAATCTTGCTATGGAGGCAGACTGCTGGGTGAGTACAGGGTCCACAAGAAGGTGTATGGGGGAGACTCTGTTAAAGGTTGGAAGGGTCCCCAGCATCAGAGTGGGGGGGAAGGGTAAATAAAAGGAGTTCTCCAAAGGGCCCCAATCTCTGCAGGAAAGCCTGCAGAGACAGGGCCCGTAAATGTTTTGTGGGTGACCAGGTGGGTCACATGAAGGGAGATCCCAAATGTTCCAAGTGGACACAGCCACTCACTGGTGGGCGGACCAAGGGGTTGGCCTGTGTAGCGCTTGGGGACGAGTAGATCCCAGGTGGGTGTGGGGAACCAACTGAGATGACCCTTGTCTCACTAGGGGATGGTGAGATGGTCCAGAGAAACCTATTGCCTGTTAACACTAAAAAATACAGGCAGTGGGTGACCATCATTTGGCAGAGGGTAGAGACTCACAGAGATACTGGAGCAAGTGTGACCACAGTCCGATGTCACATGGTGTCTGAAGAGCAGAAAGTCCCTGGTCTATTCCGCCAAGTAGTTGCAATGGACAACTCGGAGCACCACTGTAGGGTGGCTCAGGTTCCCTTTGAGTGGGGGGGAGGTCTCAGGTTCCTTGAGTGTAGCTGTGAGTCCCACCATGCCTGTTGACTGTCTGCTGGACAATGACCTAGAGACTTCCACCTGGACTGATGTGGTGCTCAGGTTGTCCTTGGGGATGTTGGGGTTGCCAGAGTGGGCCTGTGACCACTTGGTCAATGCAACCAGTCAGGGTGATTGGAAGGACCTGGAGCCTGAATAAGTGGCCCAGATCTCTGCCAAGCAAAAGGAAAAGGGAGTGGGAAACCCATCCCTGAAGTTCCCACGGTCCGGGAGGAGGCTAACTTCACGGGAGGTGCTCCGGCACCTAAAGAACAGGGAGACCTACCTAAGCTGACCCATTGGCATCAAAAAGAGGGTCCTACCAGGGAGAAGTTCTGTGCAGAGCAGAAGGAGTGCCCTACTCTTGTGGGTCTTAGGCAGCAGGCTGAGGACCAGGCAGCTGGTGCTGAGCCCTAGAATCACCTGATCTATTGGCAGAATGGTCTCCTGTGTAGTGAGCCTAAGGCTGCTAAGCCTGGGGCAGCTCATGTGCTGGAGGGACCTTAACGCTTCAGAGCCTTCCCACTGGGATTGGCTCATGATGTGCCTCTGGCAGGATAATTGGTGACGTGCAAGACCTTTGAAAGGCCTGTCACCCACTTCAACTGGCCCCAAAGGAGAAAGCATACTAATGCTTTCTGTAGGACCTACCAGACTTGCCAAGCGAGTGGCAAAAGTGGAGGGAAATGTAAAGCTCCCCTCCAACCCTTTCCTGTCGTGAGTACCACTTTCGAGCAGGTGGGCATTGACCTAGTAGGGCCTCTGGACCCCAAGACAGCCCTGGGCAACAGGTGCATCCTGGTCTTGGTAGACCATGCCACCCGGTATCCAGAAGCGCCTGTTGTAGCCCAGGCACTGATGGGTATCTTTACCTGAATCGGTTTCCCCAAGGAGGTGGTGTCTGACCGGGGTACCAACTTTATGTCCATGTACATAAAGACCATGTGTAAGGAGTTGTGAGTCAACTACAAGTTCACCACTCCTTACCACCCCCAAAGTAACGGGTTGGTCCAGCAATTCAACCGAACCCTGAAAGGCATGATTGGGGGTCTGTCAGATTCCATGAGGCATAAGTGGGACTTCCTCTTGTCATGCCTTCTCTTTGCCTACCGTGACGTACCACAGAGGGGGGCTGGCTTTAGACCTCTGAGCTGTTGTATGGGCTCCAGGTCAGAGGATCTCTAAGTTTGGTGAAAAAGGACTGCGCGCAAGCTCCTAGGAAGTCACCCCAGAATGTATTTAGTTACGTGCTGGCCTTCAGAAACCATACTGCCCTCTTCAGGAAGCTCGCTCAAGAGAACCTAGAGGCAAGCCAGGAGTTCTTGAAACACTGGTACAACCAGAATACTGCTCTGCATGAGTTTCAGCCTGACCAGCAAGTGTGGGTCATGGCCCCAGTAGAGTGTTGTGCTTTACAGGACAAGTGGACAGGGCCATTTGAGGTGAAGGAGCGCAAGAGTGATGTCACCTACTTAGTGGACTTGCAGACTCCAAGGAATCCCCTGAGGGTCCTACTTGCGAACCACCTCAAACCCCACTTATAGCGGTCTGAGTTAACCATGCTTCTGGCTACAGATGATGGGTGGAAGAGGGGAGTGACCCACTTCCTGACCTCCTGTCTGCCAGGGAGCAGGATGGGTCAGTAGAAGGTGTGGTCTCTCCTCCTCTCTGACTCTAGAGCAGCAGAGTGACTGTCACCAGTTACTCGTATAATTTTAAACTCGGTTCTCACTCACTCCAGGTGTCATCCATCTATGCGGACATGATGCAGACACTGGGGACAGCCTGCCTGTGAAACACAACGTTTACAGGTTAGCTGACAGAGTGAAGGCCAGCAACAAGGATGAGGCATCCAAGATCACTTTAGGGGTGATTGAGCACTCCACAGCCCTTGGTCCAGCCCAGTTGTTTTGGTAGCTAAAGCTGCTGCACCTGGTGCCACAGCAGAACTTCAGTTCTGTGTGGATTACCGTGGGGTCAATTCAGGCACCAAGACTGATGCCCACCCCATCCCCAGAGCTGATGATCTCATTGATTGGTTGGGGGGTGCTAAGTTCCTCAGCACATTTGTGTTAACATCTAGGTACTGGCAGATTGCCATAACTGATGGGGCCAAGGAGAGGTCGGTGTTCTCCACATCAGAGGGTCACTTCCAGTTCGGGGTTATGCCCTTTGGGTTGAAGAACACCCATGCCACCTACCAAAGGTGGGTCGATCAGGTCGTGGTGTCATGTAGGCTCTTATTTTCCTAATGAGACTACTAGATTTGGGCGGCAGAATCACCTGTATTGCGGGGTACTGAGTCTGATCCCATACCAGGTGACACCTGTCGGCCTAATCCAGGTTTTGTTCCGGCTAACTAGCAGTGACTCATCTCTAACCAAGAGCAGGGATGATTGGGCAACTGAGCACATGACACAAATCACTCCTCAGGGAAATCGTGGTCATTCAGATCTCATCCGTTTCTCTCAGTTACATTAGTTTGACATATGCAAGGACAATCAGAGGCAGAGTAAAGTTCAAAAAGGTTTATTGAAGTAACTGCATCTTAGATAATAAAGCATGTATTTCAATAACTAGGATGATGAAGCATGTTCAAATTTTGACAAGGAGAGTAAAACACACAAAAAACACTACCATCTTGTCACTACGGTTTTTTAGAATAGTTTCTACTTAGACTATGTTAGAGCACAGCATGTTAAGCTCTAATTCTGCCCTTCAACTTCACTTAGGAAGACATCATCCCTCATACCTGAGCAAGAGGCCTGTAGTCTACATAAGCAGCTGCACTCAGCATACAGTTGTGGTCATCTGGCTGGAATTTCCCTTTAACATGCATGGGTGAAAGCAGTGTTTTTTATAATGAAACAGCTGATGTTCCAAGAAAGGATCCCCAGTTAAGAGTGTGTATGTTTCTGTGAACATTAGAGACAAAGCGTACCACTTTTGCCGGTAACCTATCTTACTGCAGCCTTGAGAAAAGCACAGAGTGAAAGAAATGTATTGTTTAAGAACACAGTGCTGGCCTAGGCGAAGAGCAGCTAGAAAGAGAAAATAAAACAAGACCACAAATGTGGCTATTGTTAAAGTATTAAAAACAAAGCTGAATAAAATATATCTAGGTTAAAGTGCACAGCGGCAGGCCTAGTTTGGTAAAATAGCATGTATAAAACTATACCTAAAAAATGGCTACCCAATACTGGTTGGGCTTGAGAACTTCAGTGCTGCCTACCTTGACGACATTGATGTTTTCAGGTCTAACTGGGAGGATCACTTGCACTGCATCTGGGAAGTGTTGAAGGTGCTGCAAGCTGCAGCCTCACTATCAAGGCCAGTAAGTGCCAGATAGGACAGGGGTCAGTGGTGTACTCGGGACACCAGGTAGGAAACAGCTGGGTAGCACCCCTACAGCCCAAGATTGACACCATTGGGGATTGGGCACCTCCCAAGACCCAGACAGAGGTGAGAGGCTTCTTAGGCCTCACTGGACTGGATATTGCAGGACATTCATCAAGGGTTATGGCACCATTGTTTCCCCCTGACAGAGCTGACTTCTGTGAAGCAGCCTAGGCAGATGATCTATACTAAGACGTGCCAAACTGTGTTTGACACCCTGAAAGAGGCCAAGTGCACGGCGCCTGTGATGCTGCCCCTGACTTCTCCAAGGAGTTTCTGATACACACATACTTCAGAGCATGGTGTGGGAGTGGTACTTTCACAGCTAAATGAAGACAGCCTAGACTAGCCTGTAGTCTTCTTTAGCAGGAGACTACTCCCCGGGGAACAGAAGTGGAGTGCAATTGAAAGAGAAACTTTTGCTGTGGTCTGGGCACTGAAAAAGCTAAGACCCTACCTGTTTGGGTCTCACGTCTGGGTTCAGACTAACCACAGGCCCCTCAGATTGTTAATACAGATGACAGGTGAGAGCCCAAAACTGTTGAGGTGGTCCATTTCCTACAGCGGATGGACTTTACAGTGGAAGATTGTCCTGACACAGAACACGTCAACGCTGATGGTCTGTCCAGCTTCTTTCATTTTAGTGAGGAGAACTCCCAAGGGGCTGGGTAGTTCTCCCTACTCTCAGCTGGAGGGGACATGTGTTAGACCTGGCATCTTTTGGTGTGTTTCCCACGGTCTTTTTGCCTTCTGACCTCCTGTTTCTTTGCTATGCTGGACTCTGTTTTTGCTGGTTTATTGTCTCTGCGCACCTTACCACTGCTGATCAATGCTAAAGTGCAAGTGCTCACTATGTAAATTGTACTGGTGTTTGGTTATTCTATGATTGGAATATTTGATTTACTGGTAAGTACGTAGAAAGGGTACTGTGTGTGCCCATGGTCTGTAAATCAAATGCTACTAGTGGGCCTGCAGCACAAATAGTGCCACCTGCATGAGTAGCCCTGTAAACATGTCTCGGACCTGCCACTGCAGTGTCTGTGTGTGCAGCCTTCCACTGCTAATTCGACCTGGCAAGTATACCCACTTGACAGGCCCAAACCTTCCTTTTTGTACATGTAAGGCACCTCTAAGGTAGGCCCTCGGTAAGCCCATGGGCAGGGTGTAGTGTATTTAAAAGGTAGGACATGTACTGGTGTGTTTTACAGGTCCTGATAGTGAAATACCATACCAATTGATCAAAATAGACATTATATGCTGAAGGCACTGCTAGATGATTACCTGATGGTTTATTACTAGAGACATTTTAACTTCTAGCAGTGATTATAAACATTTGCAAGAAGAGAAATATTTTATACACTTTCTAGAAGATCAATAACTGTTGTAAATAAGGGCAAAAAAGGCTTTGTGAAGAAATATTTTTGATTTTGAATTTTGCTTTGCTCACTTAAGAGAAAGAAAGCTGCTTTAACATTTTCATTTTGCTTTTGATTTTTAGCTTTTGAATTTGATATCTTGGATTGTTATGGGTCCGGATCAAGGTAAACGGAGTAAATGTAAGTATACGTGTATTGGGTTAGCAATAGTATGTGTGATTGTGAGTATATTGTTGATTGCTGGATTGAGTGTGTCAGCAAAGGACAATTTAGAGAGCACAGTTACACCAGTGCATAAGAAGTCACATACAAAACAAGAGACACAGTATGAGGATGAGGGATTGCTTTATTTGGACAGCTCAAGAAGAGATTTTCTTCTAATGTATACTACAGATCACTGTATGAATATATTGAAACTATGGATGTGCACGATTGTTATGTTTGTACTCAGATTCATTCATCTGTTCAGGAAGGAATAACATGCCATAGTCTGCCTTTGACTTAGGTATTTCCTGTAGTCTTTTACCAACCCGTTTGTATAACCAAGAGTATATTCAATATTTCTGTTCGAGGTTTGTTTAGTGTTTTCATTTGTGCCTGTCAGCCAGCATTCAAGTAGTATTGACAAGGCGAAGACTATTGACATAGAGGGAGGTTTCTTTGAACCAGCACTAACTTTTGGAACTGCTTATGTAAAAAAAAAAACTAACCTAACTTGCATTCTCATACCGGTGGAGAAGGAGTTCATTAATGAAGTTGATGACAGGAAAAAAAGCAATTGGCATCTTTTGGTGTGTTTCCCCCTGTCTTTTTGCCTTCTGACCTCCTGTTTTTATGGTATGCTGGACTCTGTTTTTTGCTGGTTGATTGCCTCTGCGCACCTTACCACTGCTGATCAGTGCTAACGTGCAAGTGTTCCCTATGTAAATTGTACTGGTGATTGGGTTATCCATGATTGGCATATCTGATTTACTGGTAAGACCCTAGTAAAGTGCACTATGTGTGCCCAGGGTCTGTAAATCAAACACTACTAGTGGGCCTGCAGCACTGATTGTGTCACCCACATGAGTAGCCCTGTAAACATGTCTCAGACCTGCCACTACATTGTCTGTGCATGCAGCCTTGCACTGCCAATTCGATCTGGCAAGTGCACCTACTTCCCTTCCCTTTTTTTACATGTAAGGCACCCCTAAGGCAGGCCCTAGGCAGCCTCATGGGCAGGGTGCAGTGTATTTAAAAGGTACTGGTGTGTTTTACATGTCCTGATAGTGAAATACTGCAATTCGTTTTTTCACTATTTCAATGTTGTGTAGCCATTTTCGCAAAGTAGGCCTGCCGCTGTGCACTTTAACCTAGATATATTTTATTCAGCTTTGTTTTTATTACTTTAACAATAGCCACATTTACGGTCTTGTTTTATTTTCTCTATCTAGCTGTTCTTTGCTTAGGCCAGCATTGCATTGTTAAACAAGACATTTCTTTCACTCTGTGCTTTTCTCAAGAATGCAGTTAGATAGGTTGCTGGCAAAAGTGTATGCTATGTCTCTAATGTTCACAGAAACATACACACTCTGACATGGGGATCCTTTCTTGGAACATCAGCTGTTTTATTATAAAAACACTACTTTCACCCATGTACGTTAGAGGGAGATTCCAGCCAGATGACCACGACTGTATGCTGAGTGCTCCGCTGCTTATGTAGACTACAGGCCTCTTGCTCAGTTATGAGGGATAACATCTTCCCAGGGGAACCTGAAGGGCAGAATTAGAACTTAACATGATATGCTCTCACATAGTCTAGACAGGAACTATTCTTAAAAACCTTAGTGACAACATGGTAGTGTTATTTTTGTGTTTTACTCTCCTTGCCACAATTTTAATCCTGGCATGCTTCATCGTCCTAGTTATTGCAATACATACTTTATTATGTAAGATGCAGTTACTTCAATAAGACCTTATTGAACTATACTCTGCCTCTGATTGTCCTTGCATAAGTAAGACTAATGTAACTGAGAGAAACGGATAAGATCTGAGTCACCACGATTTTCACTGAGGAGTCATTTGTGTCATGCACTTGGTTGCCCAATCATCCCTGCTCTTGGGTAGAGATGAGGCACTGATAGTTAGCCCTAACAAAACCCAGAGAAGGCCGACAAGTGTCACCTAGTGTGGGATTAGACTCAGTCCCCCGCAATACAGATGATTCTGCTGTCCAAATCCAGTAGTCTCACTAGGATAATGAGAGCCTACGTGGTAGCAAGAACTATCTCTCCCATTGGTTAACATGGGGACTGCCTTTAAATATCTTTTAAGTGCGGTTTCCTATTCAGAGCAGATATAGATTTGGAGTTTGGGGTCTCTGAACTCACAATTTAAAAATACATGTTTTGGTAGAGTTGGTTTTTAAATTGTCTGTTTGAAAATACCACTTTTAGAAAGTGAGCATTTTCTTGCTTAACCATTTGTGCCTCTGCATGCCTGTGGAATTCACATCTGGGTCAGACTGACAGTTGGGCTGTTTGTGAATTCCCTCTAGACAGTGACACTACAGAACATTAGGTGTGCCTTATATATCCTGATCAGTCTCCCTGAGCTACAGTGGGGAGGGAGGAGCTGACACCTGCACCTGAAAGGGCTGTGCCTGTCTTCTCAGAATGCAGTCTCCGCCCCCCTGGAGTGTGTCTGGAGCCAGGCATGGGTAAGGCAGGATTTTGTGAACAACAGAGACTTTCCTCTGAAGTTTGCCTACTTCAAAGTCCAGCACTGGTATAAGTAGAGGACCAACCCCCCCAGACATTTAGAACACTTCTGGATCAAGAGCAACCTCTGCCAAGGAGAAAAGCTGGAGAGCTGGAGGAGGAGTACTGTCCCTTTGCTGTGTGTGCTTTGCTGAGTTAGCCTGCAGTTGCTGCTTCTGCTTTAAGGAAGGCAAAGACTGGATTTTGCTGTGTATGCTGCTTGTGAAGTTTCTCCAAGGGCTTGACGTAGAGCTTGCCTCCTGTTGAAAGTCTCAGGGATATCAAAGACTTCAGGTTCATCTGCCTACAGCACTAGGAACTATGGCCCTCATTATGACTTCGGTTGTCTAGTTCACAGATCGCCGAAGTCACGCCCGCTACTTGACCGCCAGTGTTGGTGATCTTCAGATCATATTATAGCTGCTGGCTGCTCTCCGCCACTATTTGGCGGGGAGGCCGCCAGCAGCCATACTGGCGGTCGGCGGTCTAGTAGAGCTTGCTCTGTCGCTACTGCCACTTCACCACAACACCGCCTGTGTTATTACTACATTGTAGATGGCATGTAGGTGTTGTGTTGGTGGGGCGCTGGTGGCAGAGCAAGCGCCATAGACCCCGTTCCCTCCCGAATGACCACTGTGACCACCAGGTAAGGTGATTGACTGACAGGGGAGGGGGAGTGTTGAGTGTTGTGTGTGTGAATGGGTGTGTGTGTGTGTGTGTGTGAATGGAGGCGGGTAGAGGGGTGTTGTGGGTGTTTGTGTGCCTGTGTGACTGCGTGTATGCGGGGTGGGGGTAGTGTCATGGCCATGTGTGTGTGAATGAGTGAGAATAGATGTGTGCATGTATGTATGTATGTGTGGTGTGTGTGTGCGTGGATGGGGGTGTGGGGTACAGTATGGGGATGGGGAGGGGAGTGTCACTGCTTGGGAGGCTTCTGATGGGGTCGGAGTGGGGGTGTTCCAACATGGAGGGGGGTGGGGAGTCCTGTAGTGGTGACAGGAATGAGTATTCCTGTCAACAGTATCCTTACCACTAGGGATTCTGTGGCGGGGCTGCCGCCACGGAATCCCTGGTGGTAAGGATACTCAAAATACTGCAGGCAGTGTTAGGTGGACCGCCGGGGCAAAGGTGGTCAACATTTGGCCAGATGGTCCTACCCCGCTGGCGGTACAAGTGGTGAACTTGCTGAAATGCCGCTAGTTCACTACCCTTATAATAATTTGCTGATCCTGCACCACCACCCTGTCGGAGGTCTGCCCGCCACCACCGGCATGGTGGGGCAGGACCACCAGGGTCATAATGACCCTCCATGTGGTTTGTGATGCAACAGAAGAAAAACCACCACAACTCCGTCAACAACAATGCTGCCTGCACCATGACCTGACAACATCACACAGAACCGTGCCCCGCTTCGCATCGCAACCCTTGTCTCACCAACACTGCCACCTGACACCGTCACCAAGCTGTTGCTTGCACCATGACCCGTGGGCCCTGCACTCGACATCGCCTGGCTCACACCAGTCTAAGCTGACACCGGTGCTGCTGCCTCCACCGCAGCCTATGGACACCACTCATGAGGTATACGGAACACTGCCCCATCCTGCACTGCATCCTCAGACCACTGACGCCAGTGCTATCAACTCCAGCATCATCAACCAATGCCCCTGCCTGCACCGCGACCGATGGGCACTGCACAGAGCCCCCCGTGTCATACCGCACCTTTGGGCCTACCAATGACAGTGCTTTAGCAATGACAATGTCGCTGCCTGTACCGCGACCCTGAGACACTGCACCGCCCACCGCCCTGCTTCACACTGCAGCCCTGCTCTCACTGACACTGCAGGATGCCGTCACCAAGCTGCTGCCAACACCGTGACCTGTGGGCACCATGCATTTCATCGTCCTGCTTCACACCACCGCCCGATGCCATCAACACCAGCGCCAATGACTTTGTCATCAGCCCATAATTCGATCAGCAACACGTGTGACTTCAAGGGCCCGACGACCCTGCACCGACCTCCAGAACTGACGCCTGCCGATGACTGACAATGCCAGTGATTCCGCACTCTGGATTCCCTACTTGGACTGGGTGTAAACCGACTGACAACTAGAGACCCCATTTTTAAAAGCAATGAAAATAGTTTTATAGGAATTGCAAAAGGATGCTACCGATCTGGCAGGTGGTGATACACAAGGACGCTTGGCTTTAGATTGGCAACATGTAGGGAAGCTACATATACATCTATGTATATATATATATACACGCACACTGCAGTCAAAGGCTAACAATAAGTTTGTAGGAACTACTGAATGTAGACACATGTTTTTGTTCGAAAGTGTTTGGAATTTCATGTTAAATGGACAGGACCCTGCCATGCCAGGTGTTTATTTCATTTGTGGGAAAAATGCCTATTACAAGCTGCTGAAAGGTTGATATGGTACATGTTTTTTAGGGGAAGTATTTCCAAAAATTTACCATGTGGAAAACTTTGACAATCCAGTCTGGAAAGAGAGACCAAATTCCAGAGTAAAGGGAGGAGCAGCAGGGAAACCAGACGACATACTCTGTGCCTTTATAGTGTCAGTTGGTGTGATTCTGATTAAGATCAAGATTAGAAAGTTGTCAACTATTGTAGATAAAATGTGAACTGATTATGCAGGGGCTATGCTTCTGATGGATACGGATATGGTTGCTGTGAGATCAATGGTTTTGCTGAATTGTCTTGCTTTAGACATATTGTTGGCAAAGGAAGGCAGAGTCAGTAAAGTTTTGCAGTCTCAATATTACTGCACAAACATACCGGATAATAGTAAGGGGATAACGATATTTATAACAAACATGAAAACCAGAAAAATGACCTGAAAGATTTGGAAGAAACAACAGTTTGTGAAGCTATAGGTAAAGGATTTTCAAACATTGATCATGGTCTGAACATTTGGGACAAGGAATAGTGAGAATAATCCTGAGACCTTTGTTGATTGTGACTGTGTGTGCTACAGTCCGACTTGGATTTTACAAATTGTACAACTGCTAGAAATTGCAAAGAACTAAGGGTCAAAAGAGGAGGGAAGAGATTGAAATGGATTAAATGAGGAGCAGTTATTACAAGAGCCTGAAGAGAATTGAGAATTCCAGTAGACCATCGCCCTTTCAATATCAAACAACCAGGCTTTGAGTTGTCTGATTGTAAATGAGAATGTACTTTATGTGATGGCATAGAATGCTGTCAGAGGAGGGATTGTTGGAGTGTATATTTTAGTAATGCGTGTAGTGCACCAGACATCAGCATTTGGTGACATTTGTAGTCACATTAAAAAGCCTAACATCGAGAGAAAGCTGCAATAATACACATTTTAAATGTGTTCGCATTATATTCATGGTGGACATTGTGCCTACCAGAACTGGCAATATGCTAACATGACGTAAAACAATGTTGAAGTATAATTTCAATTAATAGCTGCTCTAATAAATTATTAGTAGAAATGAATGTAATTTATGATGTTTAATGTGATTTATTAGTATACAGATACATATGCGCATAGAATAAATGCACTTCTCTATCATACTTAATGTGATGTTTTAACAAAGGTTGCAGTTGTTAATGAAATGTTTTTGCATATTCTGATGATAAGTTTGCATATTATATGTGTTTTATTATTTACAGTATTAATGCATTACATTTCTTGTGTTAGCATAACTAGGCCTGAAGTTTTCATATTTGCAGCCGCGTAAAGTGTTGAATTATTTCTATTCCTCCAAAATGAATTTTTCCACTAGGTTCTGTCTCATGGACAATAAAGAGCGCTATTGTAGTATTCGCAAGTTTTATTTCACAGTGTCCTTGACATTGTTACATAAGGACCTGAGGACGGACTGTAAAGCAGTACCATTGTTTAACAGCCTGTTTCTCATAAGAGCTGTGGAAACCCTTGTGTACCATGAGAAAGACATGGATTACAACAAGTGATGTATAAACTGTTAAACTATTGGATTCACACGGAGAGGAGAGACAACGTCTCACTAAGTCTGAGAGTTTTCATGGTTGCTGTAAACGTGATTTATGCAATAATTCGATTGGACATTGCCCCTTTTGTGTAATGTGGACTTAAACCAACTAACCAATCAAAAGGTTTGGAGTATTTCTAAGTAAGGAGATAAATGATTTTCCAAATTTCTTTTGTCTTTTTTTTTTTTTTTACTTTTGCCTAGTAAAAAACACATACTTGTCATAATCTGGCGAGAATCAGGGAGAACCTATGTCCAAAATCCTGATTTCTAAATCTTTGTGAACTGATTTAACCAATGTATTCACAGCCTGACTTAAGGAGTGTTTCTGTTATTCAAATTGTGTCTTTATTAATATGCATTATTTTTCTTGACTGTCTAATGTTGTTGATTTTTAGTAGATTAAACTTGTTTCATAGATGTGGTCAACCTATGGTGTTTATTTACCTATTCAATTTGATTTTATGCACTATTTACGTGACTTTGGCCTTGTAGTTATAAAATAAAGCTTTTAAACCTTTTTTGATTGTAGGATTCTTCCACGGCCACGTGGGTCATGGTGTTTAAAATTGTAGTTTGGGTTGGAATCAATGTTATATTGTTACCACACTCTTCACTGGGTCCAAAGATCCCATCAACCTTGAGGAAACAGTTTTCAAATCCTGTGAAGGATGAAAAAAACGCATCAGCAATACCAAAAATAGTAAACTCAATACAAAGTGAAAACTTACTAAAAAGTGAAACTTACTTTTGTGAATCAGGCCATAGGTTTCTCACGCTAAGTATTAGGAATTTAGAAACCTGTCTGAAAAAGGAGAGGGTGCACCCACCATACATTATTCCTGGCCCTTCCATGAGGCACATGGCATAAGGCATTTAACCTGCAAATGGAGTTTTCCTAAACAGATGTTACACACTGACCCTTATCTACCTAAGAGCGCAACAAGTGGTGGAGGAAGGTCAGAGTATCTCGAACAATCAGATACCGTCAGCAATGGATGCAGCAGACACAGCTGCTAGGACTGTCAATACAGCAGTAACAATACAGAGACATGCATGGCTGCATACATCTGGATTCAAGCCGGAAATACAACAAGCTGTGCTGAATATGCCATTTAACGGACAGCAGTTGTTTGGGCCGGAGGTGGACACTGCTATCGAAAACCTTAAAAAAGACACTGATACGGCCAAAGCCATGGGTGCACTCTACTCCCCACAGAGCAGAGGCACATTTCGAAAATCACAGTTTCGAGGATAAAGCACAGAACCCACAACCTCACAAACAAGGCCCACTTATCAGAGCCAATACCAGCGGGGAACTTTTGGGCACAATATAGAGGGGGACAGTTCCCAAAGAGTAGAGGGAAGTTCCAAAGTCCCATAACTCCACAACATAAACAGTGACTTCCATGTCACAAATCCCCAACACATAACACCAGTGTGGGGGAGACTAACCAAGGTCTACAAAAACTGGGAGGAAATAACAACAGACACGTGGGTGCTAGCCATTATCCAGCATGGTTATTGCATAGAATTTCTAAAATTCCCTCCAAATGTCCCACCGAAAACAAACAACATGTCAAAACAACACATAGATCTTCTACAACTAGAAGTTCAAGTGTTGTTGCAAAAAGATGCAATAGAGTTTGTACTAATTCATCAGAGAGGAAGAGGAGTTTACTTACTGTGCTTTCTCATACCCAAAAAAGACAAAACTCTAAGAACTATATTAGATCTCAGAACATTAAATATCTACATCAAATCAGATCACTTTCACATGGTGACACTGCAAGACGTAATCCCATTGCTCAAACAACAAGACTACATGACAACACTAGACCTAGAGGATGCGTATTTCCATATACCGATACATCCTTCACACAGAAAGTACTTAAGGTTTGTATTCCAAGGGGTACATTACCAATTCAAAGTGTTGCCATTCGGGATAACAACTGCGCCAAGAGTTTTTACAAAATGCCTGGCAGTAATGGCTGCTCATATCAGAAGACAGCAAATACAAGTGTTCCCGTACTTAGACGATTGGTTAATAAAAACCAACACGCAGGAACGGTGCTCACAACACACAAAGTAGGTCTTTGAAACCCTTCACAAACTAGGTTTCTCACTCAACTACAACAAGTCACACCTTCAGCCGTGTCAAATACAACAATACTTAGGAGCGACAATCAACACAACAAAAGGGATTAACACTCCAAGTCCACAAAGGGTACAGGCATTTCATAATGTAATACAGGCCATGCACCCAAAACAAAAGATACAAGTCAAGATAGTGAGGAAAATACTAGGCATGATGTCCTCATGCATAGCCATTGTCCCAAACGCAAGATTGCACATGTGGCCCTTACAACAGTGCCTAGCATCACAATGGTCACAGGCACAGGGTCAACTTCAAGATCTAGTGTTGATAGACCGCCAAACATACACCTCGCTTCAATGGTGGAACACTATAAATTTAAACAAAGGGCGGCCTTTCCAAGACCCAGTGCCTCAATACGTAATAACAACGGATGCCTCCATGATAGGGTGGGGAGCACACCTCAACCAACACAGCATCCAAGGACAATGGGACACTCAACAGAGACAGTTTCACATAGATCACTTAGAATTACTGGCAGTATTTCTAGGGTTGAAAGCTTTTCAACCTATAATAACACACAAACACATTCTTGTCAAAACAGACAACATGACAACGATGTATTATCTGAACAAACAGGGAGGAACACACTCAACACAGTTGTGTCTCCTGGCACAGAAAATTTGGCATTGGGCGATTCACAACCACATTTGCCTAATAGCGCAGTTCATTCCAGGAATTTAGAACCAGTTAGCAGACAATCTCTCTAGGGATCACCAACAGATCCACAAATGGGAGATTCAATCCCAAATACTAACCACTTACTTCCAAAGATGGGGAACACCACAAATAGATCTATTTGCAACAAAAGAAAATGCAAAATGACAAAACTTAGCATCCAGGTACCCACAGGATCAGTTTCAGGGCAATGTGTTATGGATGAGTTGGTCAGGGATTTTTGCATACGCTTTTCCCCCTCTCCCACTCCTTCCATATCTAGTAAACAAATTGAGTCAAAACAAACTCAAACTCATACTAATTGCACCAACTTGGGCAAGACAACCTTGGTACACAACACTACTAGACCTTTCAGTAGTGCCTCATGTCAAACTGCCAAACAGACCAGATCTGTTAACTCAACACAAACAACAGATCAGACACCCAAATCCAGCATCACTGAATCTAGCAATTTGGCTCCTGAAGTCTTAGAATTCGGACATCTAGACCTTACACATGAATGTATGGAGGTCATAAAACAAGCTAGAAAACCTACCACAAGTCATTGCTATGCAAATAAATGGAAACGATTTGTTTATTACTGCCATAGTAATCAAATTCAACCCTTACACACATCTGCTAAAGACATCGTAAGCTACTTACTGCACTTACAAAAGTCAAAGCTAGCTTTTTCATCCATTAAAATACATCTCACCGCAATTTCAGCTTATCTGCAAATTACGCACTCAACTTCACTCTTTTTTTCGGATCCCAGTCATAAAGGTTTTTATGGAGGACCTAAAAAGAATTATCCCACCAAGAACACCACCAGTTCCTTCGTGGAACCTCAACATTGTCTTAACACAGCTCATGGGTCCACCGTTTGAACCCACGCACTCATGTGAGATACAATATTTAACATGGAAAGTAGCATTTCTAATTGCCATCACATCTCTAAGAAGAGTAGGTGAAATACAGGCATTTACCATACAAGAACCCTTTATTCAGATTCACAAGCATAAAGTAGTTTTACGAACAACTCCGAAGTTCTTACCAAAAGTCATATCACCGTTCCACTTAAATCAAACAGTAGAACTACCAGTGTTCTTTCCAGAACCAGATTCTGTAGCTGAAAGAGCACTACATACATTAGACATCAAAAGAGCTTTAATGTACTACATTGATAGAACAAAACAAATTCGGAAAACAAAACAACTGTTCGTTGCTTTTCAAAAACCTCATACAGGGAATCCAATATCCAAACAAGGCATTGCCAGATGGATAGTTAAATGCATTCAAACCTGTTATCTCAAAGCAAAAAGAGAACTGCCTATAACACCAAAGGCACAATTGACTAGAAAGAAAGGTGCTACTATGGCCTTTCTAGGAAACATTCCAATGACTGAAATATGTAAGGCAGCCACATGGTCTACGCCTCATACGTTTACCAAACATTACTGCGTGGATGTGTTAACAACACAGCAAGCCACAGTAGGACAAGCAGTACTACAAATTTTATTTCAAACAACTTCAACTCCTACAGGCTGAGCCACCGCTTTTGGCGAGAGATAACTGCTTACTAGTTTATGCAAAGCATGCGTATCTGCAGCTACACATGCCATCGAACGGAAAATGTCACTTACCCAGTGTACATCTGTTCGTGGCATGAGACGCTGCAGATTCACATGCACCCACCCACCTCCCCGGGAGCCTGTAGCCGTTTCGAAGTTGATCTTCAACATTTGTAAATATATCGCTTTAAACCACATTATATACATACATATTTACTCCATTGCATGGGCACTATTACTATAATACACAACTCCTACCTCACCCTCTGCGGGGAAGGCAATCTGGGATGGAGTCGCCGCCCATGCGCGGTGGAGCCGGGGGGGGGAGGAGTCCCTCGGTCTCGTGGCTCGGGGGGACTTCTTCGAGGGGGGGTGGCTTGTGGCGCTCCGGGCCCAGCACTGGATGGCGGGATGTGCGGAGCATGTGAATCTGCAGGGGGTAAGTGACACTTTATATATATATATATATATATATATATATATATGTATATATGTTGTTTCTGTGCTTGGCATGTTCGTGGATTATTGCATGGCTCCTGGGTGGGTTGTTATACTAGATATCTATGAATTCCTGCTCTCATCTTATCACACTTATCTACTCATCACTCTTATGTCATGGATCTATCAAACTATCCTCCATTCTCACTCTGACTCATCCCAAATCCCTTCTACCACTTTCAGCTCCTAAATATCTCTGCCTAAGCTCTTCCCTCCACTTCCACATCTAACTCACCAAACCTTACTCTACCTCTGTGACCTTCCACACAACCCTACTAAATTCTCCTGCATTCATCTCACCCTGCTACTATGCTCTCCCTAAACCTTCCACATACTCTTCCCCCTCCACCCCCCTTTACTCATCCCAAGCCTTTGGGTTGAGTAAATTAAGGATATACTCCCAATTAACACTTCTGGATTTCTTTCCTCCTCCACCCCTCCATTACTCCAGTCAATCTAACTAACAAACTCTCATATCCGCGGTTCTAATTAACTCCATAATAATACTAAAACTGTACTCATTATTTAACAATACTAATCCATCACTAATTCTTGTTGGGTTCCGGAGTAGCGTGCTACTCATCGAAAAGCACTTCGACGCCTCGTCAGGGGTAGTAAGCGCTATATAAATACGATTACAATACAATACAATACAATACAATTATCTACTGCTTAGAAACCCAATCGCCACAATCTTGATTTTTTTATATTCACCTGTAACACTGTGAGAGGAAAGTACTCTTTCAAGTACAGCAGGTCATAAAACTCATACTGACAGTTGAGTGACACAGTAAGCTTACTTCAGGGCTGGGTGCGGCTGCGTTCAACACACCTAGGTGGTCATTATGACATCGGAGGTTAAAACCGCCTATTGCTGCGGTGACGGCCACCAAAATACTGCTGCAGCAGCTACCATCCGTCCGCCATATTATGAGCACTGCCAGACTTCCGCCACAAGAAGGGGGGAAATCCAGCAGTGTTCATGGTGATGGAAGGTGATAAGGTGGCGCTGCTACCACACGGACCTCTATACCAGCAGAACGCCGCCAGTCGTATTATGACAATTCATACGGCCTGGCAGTGTTCTGCTGCTGGGGTGCTGCTACCACCAGCAGCGCCCCTTCCCTGCCGGAAGACCTCCTCGCTCAAGGTAAGTCAGGCTTCCGACAGGGGAGGGGGATGCGAGGGTGGGGGGTTTTGTGTGTGTTTGACTGAGTGTGTGCATGAATGTGTGAGTGAGTGTGTGAATGCACCTGTGTGTGTTGTTTGCGTGGTTGAATGCATGTGAGTGAATGCGTGTAAGAATGGTTAAGTGTGGGTGTGTCTGCATGTCAGTGTGATCATTGTAAGAATGTATGTGAGCATGTCTGGATGTACGCAAGTATGAATGTGTGTATGCCAGTGTGTATATGAATGCGTGTATGCCAGTGTGAGTGATTGGGTGTATGCCTGGTGCATGTCTGCGGGTGTATGCGTGTATGGGGGGTGTGTCAGGATCGGAGGGGTAGGGAGTATGTCTGAGGATCAGAGGGGGTGGGGGGTGTGTGTGTGACAATCGGAGGCGAGTGGAGGGGTGTGTCTGGGGATCGGATGGGGTGGGGGTGTGTGATGATCAGAGGGGTAGGGGGTGTCAGGTGAGTGTTGGGGAATGGTGGACCCGCCTACCGGTGACAGGAATTCCCTGTCACCGGTAGGGCCTACCGCCATAGTTTTTGTGGTATGAGCAATGCCACGAAAATCATGGTGGTAGGCAGGCTCATAATGCTGCCGGTGGTACTATGCTGGCCGCCAGGCGAGAGACAAACGTCTCCGGCCCGGCGGCTCATACCGCCATGCCAGTATGAGTGGAGAAGTGGCGGGTTGGCTGCAGCCAAACCACCAATCTCATAATGTGGCGGTATGTACCACTAGCCTGTTGGCAGTCATACCGCCACATTAACACTTACTGCCGGGGTCATAATGACCCCCTTAGTATCTGGGTGCAGAAGGAAGATGAAGGGGAATCTAATAGCTGTATAGCCAAACTCTGGATGCTTGTTTTAGGAATAACAAGTTCCACTATAATAAGCAGTAATAGACTTGCTACTGGCAATACTAGCCATTCAAAACTAACATTAAATAAGATGGACATTGAGCAGCTCACACTACCTTTTTACCTGAAGGTTGCAGGTCCACTCTTTCTTCCGGTTCTTGGTACAGTGGAAAGCCGAACCCTAATATTTTACTGAAACCCAATAATTCCAGAGGAAAATTATGTCATCCCAAACCTTCAAACTATGGGGTTCTATACACATTTTATGCACAAACAACTATCAAGATTCCATATTTAGCATGGCATGAAAAATAATAAAAAATAGAAAACAACATTGTAATAATTAAAACTCTTAACACTAACCCATTTCTTCAGGTAAGAGAAAATCTTCTGTGTTCCTCCTCAATAACTGCACTCTGGGGATGTACAATACAATACGAAACATTTCTCAAACAAAAGTTTATACAATGAAGTTCTTCTGCAAGCCTACGTCAGAACTTCCAGTGGAAATCCTTCAATGTGATACACAGAGTACACGGTAGGCAGTTTCATTCACAATATGCACTTTCTAAGGACAATCTGCATTTACTTCTTAGTACTCTGTGCTCTGTGGAAACTGTGGGTGAGAGAAGACTTGCAATGGGTAACTGATTGTGAAGGGGGAATGAGCAGGAGCAAGATAAGCTGGATGCTAGAAACGTCATCCATTTTAACAAAATAGAGTCCTTATTATAATCTCAATAAACACACTTAAACACAACTGAAGGACTTGTGCTTTTATCTTATCAATATGCAAAGTCTTGACCTTTATTATCCTGTGCAAATGTAATGTCAGTGTGAATCCATCCAATGTACAGTCAACTTGGGGTACACATTACCAGTGTAATTGCTTGCCACAAGTCACCATCCACCACACTATGTGAAAGCAGTCTGTAAGCATTCCAAGAGTTCCAGGTAGTGACCACACCAACATCTGAAAAAAGGGAAACCATTAGTGACATTCAAATGAGAAGGAAAGGAAAGGAAAGCAACATGAGCCCCTGTAACATAACAGCCAACATTCATCTGGTCACATCAACTTAAAATTTGGCACTTCAATTAACTCCAAACACAAGTAGTGACAAGAAACAGCGTATGTAAGGGCCTCAGACAAGATACCACGGTTGTAGCTATGCCATGTTGTCAGTATGCCAAACCCTCCTCTGGAACACCTAGTCCAGGCCAAATTGTCAGGGACAATGAAGTCTCCAAGGAGTTGTCTAAGCACTTGAAACTCACATTACCCATAAAGAAATGCTAAGTACTGTATGGAATGAGGACACAGTTTGACATGGACATGTATTTGAAAGTGTAAAATAGCTGGTACATTGCATAGGCAGAATACGCTTTTTCCCAATCATCATACCACTGGCACGACTGACTACAGATAGAACAGTATCAGGTTTCAGAATGCACACATTTGAGCTCGGTACATCATAGCTACCACACAGCTCTTCATTGACATGGTGGTATGAACAGAACTATAATCTTACCTGACTGTCATTGGAAGTACTGGTGCATCAGATGTGTCCGGTTTTCCACATCCTCCTCATTGCCATTATTGTCTTCATTTTCCTCTGCTGCCACAGGTGCATTGTCTCCCCACTCCTCCTGCAGGAATGGCCACATGCCACCTGAGGGCCAAATTCTGAAGCATGCAGCAGGCCACTACTACCTGGGAGACTTTTCCAGGGGAGTAGAGTACAGATCCACCAGAAATATGGAGGCACCTGAACCTGGCTTTCAGTAGCCCAAATGTTCTTTTGATGACTCTTCTGATCTGTCCATGTGCCTCATTGTATTGATTCTCTGCCCCTGTCCTCGGATTCCTCATTGGTGTCAACAGCCAGCATAGGTTCGGGTCGCCAGAGTCACCTTGAAATAGTGAGAAACTCACATTACATGTGTAAAATAGCTCAAAGGGCTACTCCAGGTAACATACTGTGACATAGGTTGTGTGAAACATCATGCTCAGCAATGAGCGAGACTCTCTCTCTCTGTAGTTGTGCCATCATCTGTGGGACACTGCTGTTCCCCATTACGTCGGCATTATGTACAGATCCTAGAAACTTGGCAGTAACGTGGGAAATATACTGATCAGCAAGGCACACCATCTGCACATTTGTAGAATTGTAATTCTCCCTATTTCCAAACAACTGCTCATTTATCCTGGGAGGGACCAAAGCAATATGGGTTCTGTCAATGGCCCAGGTCACATATGGAATGTGTCCCATTGTAGAGAAAGCAGTCTTAACAGTGGGCACATCATCACTTTGGGTGAATATGATATAGCTGCTCATGTGTTTCATCAAGGCAGTCAAAGCTCTGCTCATCACTTTAGAAAACATTGGCTGTGACATACCTGCAGACAAGCCCACTGTCACCTGAAATGATCCACTGGCCAGGAAGTGTAGCACTGACAGCACCTGTACTGTAGGAAGAATTGCAGTAGGACTACAAAGAGCAGGAGTGAGATCTGGCTCCAATTGGTGACCCAGTTCAGTGATTGTGGTCCTGTCAAGATGACGGGTGAGAAGTATATAGCATTCCTCCTCCTCTGCAGTGGTTGGTATCTGAACAGACAAAACATCACAAGTGTGTGATAGCAGGAAGGATAGAAACACACAACATCACAGTAAATAGAGCTGTCTCATACATTTCAGGCAACCAATGATTGGGATCTGCTCTGGTGAACTCTACATGCAAACGGACTTCTGATACCATACATTCTCATTAATTTGTCATACTTCTTCACATATGTAGTTGAAGTTGTGAGATGTGATTAGTACCATCACATTTAACATTTTGGTCAACAACTCTTTTGCAAGCGGTGCACTTGTGTGAGCTCTCATTGAAGAGCCAGATTTTGGCAGCAAATGCATAATGTAGATGTGTAGAAATTGCTTTGGTGTGTACCATAAGTACCTATAATGCACATTTTATTGACTTCCATGATTACAACCACCAGGAAATGGCACACGCCTGTCCTTCATGCAGAGGACAGGTGGAATTCACCTCATTGGTTAACATTGAAGCCTATGGAGCACAGGGACCAATGATGATCACTGTCGGCGGTGACGGTGATTACTGGTGCGGGCACTTTCAGACGCCCAAGTCACTTGACTCCTGCGTTCACACTATCAAGAACTTCACTGCGTGAGCTGCTGTGTCCTGTGTCTGGACCCCACAATGGCCCATGCTACAGGGGATAGGGCTCCAGCCTTCACTTCAAAAGACCTGGAGAGGCTTGTGGATGGGGTCCTACCATTGGATGGACAGTTGTATGGGCCTCCAGATCAACAAGTGAGCACCTTTTAGGTATTTTGGATGCAACATAGCTGGATGTTGATGTATGTGTGTGAGTATGCAGTGTGTCTTTTAGGGAGTGTTGTTTGCTGCATGCATTATGTACACCGAGGTACGAGTGATGTGTAAGATGATTGTGGGATCAATATAGTATGTAGTCCATTGCTGTAACTGACTGCAATATGTAGTTAATGGTGTCCTTCTGTCTGTGTTTCCTATGCAGGTCAGTGCCCATCAGAAGAAAGAGTTATGACGTGCCTTCGCCAAGGATGTGCGGTCCCTGGGCATCCATAGCCGGCAGAGCACCCACTGCAGAAAGAGGTGGAAGGACCTGAGACGCAGGACCCAGAAGATCGCAGAGGCCCAGCTGGGGACATCTTTACACCGAGGGAGTGGTGCTCGTCAGACCCTAAGCCCCCTAATGGCCCGCATACTGGCGGTGGCCAACCCAGAGTTGGATGGGAGTTTGAGGGCAGCATAGCAGCTACAAGGGAGTGAGTACTCACTGTGTACATTTGTTTCCTAAAGCTGGGCATGGTCTTTAGATGCCAAGGTAATAGTCAGTGTATGCCTCAGTATACCCTTGTAGATTATGTTGTATAGTTCTGCATTGCTATGGTGAGTGGTATGTACGATTGGTATTAGTCATTTGCTGATAGTTCAGCTTCAATAAGGGCCTACATCCTGACTCACCAATGTTGGAGTGATGCACTGATGTCCACTTCCTAGGTGGTGTAACCTGGCAATTGCACATTGTGCATTCACTGTGATGGAGTAAGTGTAGCTGTGCCTTTGTCAACAGGCAGACATGGATTAGTGATCCAGTAAATGTGCAGATGGTAGTGTCTTCAGAGTTCATTTCAGTTGTTGTTCCCTGGCAATGGTGTGGTATTTTGGTTGTCAGTGGATTGTGTAAATCACCAGTGATTCATTGTGATGTGTATGCCATATATGCTGTTATTGCTGTTACTGACCCTGTGCCCCCTTTCTTTTGCCCCCACCCTCCCTCCTTTTCTTCATCTGTACTTGCATGCATTAGCATCATCTGGCGAAGGAGCAGCAGCACTGGCGAGTGGGGGAGCTGCAGCCACAGGACTCAGAAGGCAGTGTCCACCAACACTGAGCGGACCAGTGGGTTGGAGTGCGATGGGAGGACCAGGGGGAGCTGATACTACTGACTCTGATTCTTCCTCTGATGGGAGCCCCCTGGTAGTGGTGAACCCCTCTGGGACCACCCCGGCATCATCTTCTTCCGCCACCCCCGTTCCAGCACTGCCTTCCCAGTAGCCCCCCACCCAGTTGCCCGTGCCTGTTCACCCAGGAGGGCAGGCATCTCCTTCATCACAGGCACCTCAACCCCCAGTTAGCCTTTCTGCCCTCACTAAGGAGGCTATTGACCTCCTGAGATCCATCTCTGTAGGGCAGTCAACCATAGTGAATGCCATCCAGGGTCTGGCATCCCGGATGCAACAATGCAATGCTTACCTGGAGGGTATTCACGTTGGCTTGGCTGGCCTACAGAGATTGTTTCAGGATCTGGCCTCCTTTGACGGCAGCCAGTGTCTCTAGTTCTTCTATCCCCCCACCAACTACCTGTACCCAGTCCCAGAGACCTCTTCCCCACCCATCCAAAGCACACAATCAGACGAGCATGCGCCCAAGACAACAGACAGAACTTGCAAAGACAAGCAGAAGCACCACAGATCACACCACAAGCATGCACACAGTCAACACACAGAAGCACACACTACAACAGTCACTGCCTCCACTGTCTCCCCCTCCACCTCCTCCCTCAGTCACATCGTAACTCACACCTGCAAGCACTGCATCTTCAGTCCCAGATCCTGCCACCTGTTCAGCCTTGCCCACAGTCACCACAACTGCAGATACACAGACTAGCACCCCATTTCCAACATGCGCAGTCACCACCACCACCATCACAACCACATGCAGCACACCCACCTCACTTGCAGCCACTACCCTAACATACATGCATTCAACCTGTTTGTCCTCTCCCTCCCACTCTTCCCCCTCCCAAAACACATATACACTGCCAGTCAAACACTCAACAGTCATCCACCTCACATATGCACACTTTGCATGCTCCTACAACCCAGTCCAGCACACCTACATGTCCCATGACCACTCCCTCTATCTCCATTCTCCTCCCACAAGCCTCCCCACTGTATCTAAGAAACTTTTCCTTTCCTGCCTTGATCTCTCCCCTACTCCTGACCCACCTCGTGTTGTCCCTAACATAAGGTCTTGCTCCCCCAGCCCAGTCCCTACATCTCCCAGTCCTCCCTTGCCCCCCCCAGTGTTTCCAATGTCCCTCCCCTGCTAAGAAGGCTTCCACTCCGGGACACAAGGCAGCCACTCCCACCCCCTGCTCCAGACACACTGCCGGTCCCTTTAGTAGAGGAACAAGAGCCCACCCCCTCCCAAATCCAATCTAAAGACCCTCCTTCCAAGAAGAAATACCCCCCCACCCTCTGCCCAAGTTGGGCCTATTTTGTTGCCCTGTGGGTTGCCATGGACAAATGGATTGGCCAATGGCCCATTGTATATAGTTCTTGTTTTGTTGTTGGCGCTATTCACACTGCAATACAGTGGTTGCATCACAGGTATTTGTCCTGGCTTTCTTTTTTTCTGCCTTTTGTATTTGTTGTATTTTTCAGCCGATTGTTCTCAATGTGTGTGGTATGTGTGTATGGTGTTTGTTGTGCATGTGGGCGTATCACTCTCCCCTCCCTCCCTTGTGTGCTAAACGGCTGTACTCACGGTTGTCGACTTCATCTACGTCGCTGCTCCTGGACTCCCATCGCGTGGTACAGCATCGGCAGGACTTCCAGTTTGGATTCCATGGTGACTGCAGACTCCTCTGTGTCCCTAGAGGTGAGTGTCTCCTTTTATATGGGACATTTCCACCAGGCTTTTCATGTTGGTGGTCCCCCGGAAATCCTGGCGGGCTGCTATGTCATATTATGGTGGGTGATGAATGGTGTTCTGCCAGGCTGAATATGGCAACCACCGTGGTCGGTAGCCAGACCGCACTAGCGGTTCAAGCGATGCATTGGCTGCATACAGGAGGGATCACTGCCGTGGTCATAATATGGCAGTCTGCACAGCCAGCCTGGTGGCGGTACTACCGTCATTGCCGGCGTGGTGGTCAGCTGACCGCCAAAGTCATAATGAGGGCCTATATCTTATTTTGATATAGTATATACAAAGGCAGCTTCCTACATTGGGGCAACGGTGAGATCTATGACTGCAATTGCTGGACTACTCAGCCAATACCTGATCACACAACTATATTCCAAAATTGCCTTTAGATTCAACTGATTTCTTAATTGGACAATTTTTCCAATAAAAAAAAAAAAAGTCCTTCTAGGGCATTGGCTAAGTCCCCTTTAGCATTTCTTTTTTAGATATAAAAGTTACTATAGTTAGGGGTTAGTAGCTAGAAGTAGTTTTTAGTTCCTAAAAGTAATCCCAACTTTAGTAACAAAATGAGTAGCTCAGAGGACATGGAGGTGGAACTCGACCTCACCCCTTACCTCCATCTTAAGATGAATTAGCTAAGGTCCCTCTGTGGCTTCTGAAAAATGAAAACTAGTTCCAACTCTACCAAGACACAGCTCCAGGAGCTCTTGGCAGAGTGTACAAGGGAACACCCTGCTGAGGAGGAAGACCTCCCCTCAAATGGGGAAGAAGTTAGGGATCAGGAGGATTAACTCCCCCCTCCCAACATAACTAGGGAGAACAGGCCCCCAGGGTCCCTGTCTCCATGGATAGTACTCATAGGATCTGGGTCTCCCACAGGGGAGTCCAGATCCTCTGGGAACAGTGAGGGCAGCCTCAATAAAGAGGACCTCCTTTTAGCAAGAATGGCCAAAGATTAGCTTAGGAGAAACAGCTCCTGTCTATAGAAAGGAAGAGAGTAGAAATGTGCCTTGCACCAATAAATGGTGGCAGCAATACAAAATCTAGGGACAGAGAGCAATCTGATACCCCTTAAATCCCCAAAGTGATTGTCCTCAAGTATGAGGATGGTGATGACATCACCAGGAGGGTCATAGCCTTTGAGAAGGCCTGTGGAACTAGACGACTAAAAATATCACACTGGGGAGCTGTCCTGTGGGAACTGTTCACTGGTAAGTGAAGGGATAGGCTCCTCAAAGTCTCTGGTGCAGATGATGAATCCTCTGACCACATGAAGGCTACCCTGATTGAGGGCTTTGGATTCACCACTGAGGAGTATAGAATTATGACCGGGGGCTCACAAAACCTCGAGCCAATCCTGGGTTGATTTTGTAGACTACTCAGTGAAAATACTGGATGGTTGGGTAACTGAAAATGAAGTGCATGACTATGATGTGCTTTATAACTTGTTTATGAAAGAACACATTTTGAGTAACTGCTTTGATGACAAGTTTCATTAAAATCTGGTAGACCTAGGTTCAATTTCTCCCCAAGAATTGGGAAGGAAGACAGACCACTGAGTCAAGACTAGGGTGACCAGGATGTCCACTGGGGGTGACAAAAGAAAAGGGATTACGAAGCCTCCCCAGGAGAAAGTGGGTGACACTCCTAGAAACAAAGAAATAGAGTCCTCTGTAGGCCACAGCGGGCTTTTAGCTTTACATATAGGAGTAGTCTGGCAGCAGAGTCCTGAATCTGTTGTAGTATATTCATAGTTGATTGAGATGGTCTAAGGTAGAGGCCATTGACATAACCCAGTTTAGACAGTACAAGAAAGATAGTAGCCTGGACTTTGTGGGTAAGTCCCAGGTGGGTGAAGATGCGTTGCACAGTTCTCATAGTGATGAAGCCTGAGCTTGCTAATTTGTCCACTTAGGCATTCATTGTTAGCTTGGAGTCCATGGTAATTCCAAGGTGTCTTACTTCCTTAGATACTTAAGGAGGTGGTCCCAGATTGTCAGGCCAGGCACAGAGTATGTCATAATTTGTCCAGTCACCACATGTGAGTATTTGCTATGGCTCCATGTCATCCAGTGATCATTGGCTCACACGCAACTGATGATTTGTGAGTTTCTAATGTGTTTTTGCTTTCCAGTTTAAGGAGAATGTATGTGTCATCTGCATAGTTGTAGCATGTGAGGTGAAATTCATTGATCTTTGCTGGTAATGGCTTCATCTAGATGTTGAAAAGCATGGATGAGATGATAGAGCCTTGAGGGAGCCCTGCTTTTGTGAAGTATGGTTTGATTGAGAAAGGTAGGAGAATGAAGGCATTAGTCCTGTTTTGAAGATAGGCTGTGATCCAGCCAAGAGCAGTCTCTATGCCAGCTTTGTAGAGTCTTTGTATTAGGGTGTCATGGTCAACTGTGTCAAAGGCATCTGAGAGGTCCAAGAAAAGTAGTGCAGCAACTCCATTGCAGTTTACTGTGTGTATAAGGCCATCCTAGATGGCCATAAGGGCAGATTCTGTGTGTCTTCCTGGGTGGAATCCAGTTTGGTAGTCTAAAAGTATGGAGTTATCTTCAATGAATTGTGACATATGGGCCAATGCTGCTCTTTCTATCAGTTTGGCCAGGAAAGGTCAGTGTGCAATTGGTCTGTTGTAGGGATCATATGCCTAGGTTTGTTTTCTTTAATAAAGGGCGTATGTATGGCTTTTTTAGGACTTCTGGAAAGCTTCCCGTAGTTAAAGAATTATTGATGACTCTTCCTACTGGTGCACAGGTAGATAAAAGACTGTTCTTGAAAATGGGTGGTAGACAAGGGTCAGAAGGGCATCCGGAAGCCTCTGTTTCCTTGCAGTGGAGATATTTCAGTTACGCTTCATTTTTTTTTAGATTTTGTGATATAGAACTTGATTATAGTTGTATTGTTTTATTCCTTGCATGCTCACACCACTACGTATGTTGATAGACCACCCTTTCCCTGGAGGAACAGTTATTGTAATGGGTATTTATAAAGCACAAGCTCACCTTCGTTTCTTTGGTGCTAAAATAACCAGTCTGGACACAGCAGCAGCCAGGTACTAACAGATAAATAGATACATTTTTTAAAATTTCCTGAAATGATGGAGTGATGATTGAGAGCATAAAGCCAGAGGTAGAGAATTCATCCTTCAGGCTGCTGCAACGTTCGTTCACCCAGAGATACTAATTTAGTTTTCAGAATGGCAAGAAGAAATTTACCACTGCCTTATCCTGGGGAGTGCAAAGCCACAGTCTCTCAAGTCTCTCCAGTGGGTTGTTTGCCCACTGCTTTATCCTGGGGAGTGCAAAGCCACAGTCTCTCAAGTCTCTCCAGTGGGTTGTTTGCCCACTGCTTTATCCTGGGGAGTGCAAAGCCACAGTCTCTCAAGTCTCTACAGTGGGTGGCTTGCCCACTGTTACATCCTGGGGAGTGCAAAGACACATCTTCGCAAGTAGATGCAGTTCTCTACTGGTACTGGGTGGGACTGGTGCCCAGACTGGATGAGTCTCCCAGTGAAAGTACATGTCCTGTCACAGTCCCAGCTGCACATGGGAGAACGATGCCTGATGTGCCGGACTATTCATACCCACACGGTCTTTGCCCTGTTCAGCGGTCTTCACCATGGCGGTCTTTGCCCTGTTCAGCAGTGCCTAGCCATGGCGGTCTTTGCCCTGTTCAGCGGTCTTCACCATGGCGGTCTTTGCCCTGTTCAGCGGTGCTTAGCCATGGCGGTTTTTGCCCTGTTCAGCGGTCTTCACCATGGCAGTCTTGGCCTTGTTCAGTGGTGCTTAGCCATGGCGGTCTTTGCCCTGTTCAGCGGTCTTCACCATGGCGGTTTTGCCCTGTTCAGCGGTGCTTTGCCATGGCGGTTCTGGTACGGATATTGGTGTGTGGCATTACGATTTCCACACTGGACATTGGTGTGTGGCATGACGAACTCCATACTGGACATTGGTGTGTGGCATGACGAACTCCACACTGGACGTTGGTGTGTGGCTTGACGTTCCATCATTGGCCTGCGGGCTGTGGGATTCTGGACCCTCATGGGCTGGGACTCCGGCGGTGGCGGTGGTCTCCTGACCAGTAACGATACTTGGGCCCTCCTGGGCTATGACTCTGGTGGTGGTCTCCTGACCAGTTACGATACTTGAGCCCTCTTGGGCTGTGACTCCGGCAGTGGCGGTGGTCTCCTGACCAGTAACGATACTTGGGCCCTCCTGGGCTATGACTCTGGCGGTGGTCTCCTGACCAGTAACGATACTTGGGCCCTCCTGGGCTATGTCTCTGGCGGTGGTCTCCTGACCAGTTATGATACTTGAGCCCTCCTGGGCTGTGACTCCGGCGGTGGTGGTGGTCTCCTGACCAGTAACGATACTTGGGCCCTCCTGGGCTATGACTCTGGCGGTGGTCTCTGGACCAGTTACGATACTTGAGCCCTCCTGGGCTGTGACTCCGGCGGTGGCGGTGGTCTCCTGACCAGTAAAGATACTTGGGCCCTCCTGGGCTATGACTCTGGCAGTGGTCTCTTGACCAGTAACGATACTTGGGCCCTCCTGGGCTATGACTCTGGCGGTGGTCTCTGGACCAGTTACGATACTTGAGCCCTCCTGGGCTGGGACTCTGGCGGTGGTCTCCTGACCAGTGACGATACTTGAGCCCTCCTGGGCTGTGACTCTGGCGGTGGTCTCCTGACCAGTGACGATACTTGAGCCCTCCTGAGCTATGACTCTGGCGATGGTCTCCTGACCAGTAACGATGGTGCTGGCGGTTGTGTCTGGACCGCCGAAAATGATGGCGCACTTCTCCGCCGTGACACTCACAACAGGTTGGAGAGACTTCTTTGGGACCTTCCCCACCTTCTTTTGAGTTACAGATGACTCACCAATCGCCTTTGATCCCATTTCACTGTTTGTCCCACCAGGAGTCTTGACACGGTCCCGTCCTCCACTCTCCAATTTCGGAGCCTTTACAGGGGGTGGGCTGACAGTGCCTTGGCTCCGGGTCCTACTGCCTGCCCTGGTGGACGGGGCACTCCAAAATCCTGGTACACGCACCACTGGTACTGGAGGCTTTTTGGCTGAGGCGCTATGACGGGACTGATGAATTGGAGGGGGGGGTGGGGGCAAAAAGGTCAATTTGACATAGGGACAGTTTCTGACGTACACTGGGATGGGTAGCTGGAGGGGCAATGGGAGTGGAGGAAGAGGAGGTGGTTGTAGGAGGTGTCACTTTAGCTGTTTTGGGTGCAGGTGCAGGTACTGGAGGCTGTCGTGAGGTGGATGGATGTTGGGTGAGTGATTGCCGGCGTTTGTGTACTCTGGGAGGGGGCGTCACAGACACACTGGGAGAGGATACAGGGGACGTGTAAATGGCAGTGGAGGTGGTGAGTGCAGGTGAGCGGCCTGTGGTGCTGGGTGTCCTGGTGCGAGTCCTAGTGCCTGTAGATGTGGTGCATGCAGGTGTGTGTGTAGACGAGACTGGGAGGGAGGAGGGAGAAGAGGAGGAGGGGGACACAGTGGAGACAGTGGATGTATGGGTCTGATGCTTGTGTGAGTGCCTGTGGTGTGTGTGCTGCCTATGTTTGCTTGAGCTACTTGTGTGTGTTGACTTGTGTGCATGCTGGTCTGTAGGTGTGCTTGGGATGGGCTGGGGTACAGGGGATTGGGTCTGGGTGGAGGAAGTTGGAGGGGGGAGGCTGGACACAGGGACAATGGCTGCCATCAGTGCTGAGGCCAGAGATTGCAGGGTTCGCTGAAGGACAGCCTGACCAGAATGAATGCCTTCCAGGAATGCATTACCGTGTTTCAACTCTCGTTCTACACCCTGGATGGCATTCACAGTGGTAGACTGCCCAACAGTGAGTGACCTGAGGAGGTCAATGGCCTCCTCACTGAGGGCAGCTGGGGTGACTGGGGCAGGGCCTGAGGTGCCTGGGGCGAAGGTGATGCCCATCCTCCTGGGTGAGCGGGCACGGGCGAATGCTGAGGGCCTGCTGGGAGGGCGGTGCTGGTAGGGGAGGTGGCGGCTGTACCTGTAGAAGTGGGGCGCACAGATGGTGCCGCCACCACAGGGGAGCTCCCATCGGCGGACGAGTCCGTGTCGCTGTTTGGTGATCCTGTGGCCGACGTGAAGCTCCCCTCGCCCTCCGTCCCACTGGTGAATTCAGAGTCTGTGGTGTGGCCCTCCATGGCCATGTGGGATGCAGCTCCCTCGTGCTCCGGTGCCACTGTACCTCCGCCTGTTGATGCTGATGTACAGAAGGACAGGGAGAGCAGAAAAAGGGTGGAGACAGAAGAAAGAGAATTTTAGTGCATGGCATACCGCTGCCGTTGGCGGACAAGACAAACGCAGCAGCCCCCTGCATTACGCCGTGCTCCTGCATTCTGCACATGCAATTTCTGGGATGTGGCCTACACGGCAATGGTAGAAATCTGCCCACATGGATGGCAAAGGGGCAACTATACATCAATTTGCCATTTTTTTGAGCTGGGGTAGAGTGCCACATGGCCTACATAATGGAGGGGCCTTGCCTACCTAACTCGCCCTGGCCTAGGGACACCCACAGCCCACCTCCCCCACCCAGACAGCTCCACTGCACGCAAAGTCCATAGGATGAGGTTGTACTCACCCCCTTGTGTCTGCTGTGATGTCCTTAAGCGCCCATCCAACTCCGGGTAGGCCACCGCCAGGATCCGGAACATCAGGGGGGTCATGGTGCGACGGGCACCCCTCCCACGTTGGGAGGCCATCCCCAGCTGAGCCTCCGCCATCTTCTTTCTGCAGTGGCGAATGTCCTCCCATCTCTTCCGGCAGTGGGTGCCCCGTCTCTGGTGGGCCCCCAGGGTCCGGACTTCCTTGGCGATGGCACGCCAAATGTCCCTCTTCTGGTGGGCGCTGACCTACATGACATGCACAAGGAAAGAGGAACAGTCGTTACCTACAGCACCGTCTTTGTAATTGGCCCCCTCCCAACTCTATCCCTGTGGCCCATTCATCCCCATGCATGACTGTTCTATGTACTCTGCCCCCTTCCCTCATCCACCCAGCCCTCTCCACCCAGGCCTAGCCCATACAACGTGCTCCCTGTGTACTAACCTGTTGGTCTGGAGGACCGTAGAGTAGCGTATACTGGGGGAGGACCCCATCCACAAGTTTCTCCAACTCCTGTGCAGTGAAGGCAGGGGCCCTTTCCCCAGACGCAGCGGCCATCGTCGCTTCCAGACCGAGGTCACAGCAGCACTAGCAGTGTAGGTCCTCTCCTGTCGAAGGTCAGGTATCTAGTGATTGAACAGATAGAAAATGGTGGTGACGTCGGCGGCGGTGACGTCCGCGGCGGGGGGCATCATCACCGTCAGCGCACCTGTTCATTGGCTCCTGGGACCCATAGGGTCCAATCTTAACCAATGCAGCATTGCGCTGCACTCTACGACCGCTTACTGCGACGGTGTCCAACGCCAGCGCAGTTACCCCACAATTCCAATGTCCCAGTTTAGAGGTCAGGCAGCCGCCATTTCAGGGGCCCACATGGCTTCAATTACTACTGCGTCACACATACCGAGGCCTACACTCAAAACCTTTCCCGGATGGGTTAATTGTCTGTTGTAGTCTTGTGTGTGACTGTGGGTACATACCTGGAGGAATGCTGACAGTTTCTTCGCTGTTGTCCTTCTTAGGCACCGTCAGTTGGGACATATTGGAAGATGGCGGAATCCGCTGGTGTATCGACCACTGGTGGACCTGTTGACAATGGAAGAGCGACATGTCATCGTGACCTACCGGTTTGACCGTGCCACAATCCAGGAACTATGTACCCAGTTGGAGCCAGACCTGATGTCTCCAATCCGCCATCCGACTGGAATCCCCCCAGACGTGCAGGTGCTGTCAGTGCTCCATTTCCTTGCAAGTGGGTCTTTTCACAGTGGCCATGGCATCAGGGATGTCCCAGCCTGTGTTTTCCAATGTGTTTTCCAGAGTGTTGTCTGCCCTGCTGAAACACGTAAGGAGCTACATCATTTTCCCTGAGGTGGCGGATTTGCCTACAGTGAAAGGTGACTTCTATGCCCTTGGACATATCCCCAACGTCATAGGTGCCATTGATGGGACCCATGTAGCTCTGGTCCCCCCCGCAGGAATGAACAGGTGTACAGGAACAGGAAGAGTTATCATTCCATGAATGTCCAGATGGTCTGTTTGGCAGACCAGTACATCTCGCAGGTAAATGCAATGTTCTCTGGCTCAGTGCATGACGCCTACATCCTGCGTAATAGCAGCATCCCTGATATGATGGGTGAACTCCAGAGGCACCGTGTATGGCTATTGGGGGACTCTGGTTACCCCAACCTGCCCTGGCTACTGACCCCAGTGAGGAATCCCAGGACCAAGGCAGAGGAACGGTACAATGAGGCCCATGGGCGGACTAGGAGGGTGATCGAGCGGACCTTCGGCCTCCTGAAGGCCAGGCTCAGGTGCCTCCATATGACATGTGAGTCCCTATTCTACTCACCGAAGAAGGTGTGCGACATCATCATCGCCTGCTCCATGCTCCATAACTTGGCATTGCGACGCCAGATGCCTTTTCTGCAGGAGGATGATCCAGATGACGGTGTTGTTGCAGCGGTTGAGCCTGTGGAGCCTGTGGACAGTGATGAGGATGAAGCTGATGAAGATGAAAACGACAACAGGGAGTCAGTCATACAGCAATATTTTCAATGAGACACAGGTGAGTACAATTTCATGTTTCACATTATGTTACATTTCACACTTCTACCTCTATCGTGTACCTACATTTCACTCCCTATTTGGTAACTGAGTTGTCCCCTTCCATTTCAGTTTCAGTAATGTGGTAACCTACGTGTCAACAGCTTGCACCCTTGAAAGGCTTGTGATGTGTGACATTGGTATGTTGACCTTCCAATGGGTAACCTTTTTTAACACTGTAATTGACAATACAAAGTACACAATCATTGACTGACTCCAATATTATTGAGGTTTCAAGGGTGTGTATTGAAGTGCATAAAAATGTAGGGGGGTTGTGAAATGGGGAGAGGTCATGGTGGAAGAATGTCCATGGCAGAGTCCAGTCTATTAGTCTCATAGGTACATTGCACATCTGCCCATTGGAAGTGGAGCTGGGGCTGTTCCAATGTGGACAGGGTAACAAAGTGGGACAGTGGGGGGACAATCAGGGTGGTCTTATTTCCTGGCGGGGGTCTTGCCATCTTGCTCTGTCCTGTTCCTGGATCTCAGGGCCCGCTTTCGTGGTGGTTGTCCGTCTGCAGGGGGTGGGGTGCTGGTGTGTTGGTCCTGTGGCGGGCGTCCTGTCCACTAGCGCCGGCGGGGGTGGTGGGCATTTCATCGTCCTGGTTAGTGTCAGGGGCCCCTTGGAGAGCCACGGTGTCCCTCAAGGTCTTTTGAATGTCCGTCAGCACCCCTACGATGGTGCCCAGGGCGGAGCCGATGTTCCTGAGATCCTCCCTGAACCCCAAATACTGCTCCTCCTGCAGATGCAGGGTCTCCTGCAACTTGTCCAGGACTGTTGCCATCGTCTCCTGGGAGTGGTGGTATGCTCCCATGATGTAGGATAGGGCCTCGTTGAGAGTAGGTTCCCTTGGCCTGTCCTCCCTCTGTCGCACAGCAGCCCTCCCAGTTCCCCGGTGTTCCTGTGCCTCCGTCCCCTGGACCGTGTGCCCACTACCACTGTCCCCAGGTCTTTGTTGTTGTTGGGGTGGTGGGTTACCCTGGGTGCCCTGTAGTGGTGGACACACCGCTGATTGACCTGTCCTGGGTAGGGAGGTATGGGCCCGCTGGGTGGGTGCTGTGCTGGGGTTACCAGAGGGTGTAAGCTCGGTGTTGGGCTGTGGCTGGGCAAGGGGAACCAACTGTCCTGAGGCCCACAATGGTCCGGGCTGTTCATCAAGATCCAGTAGGGCAGAGCTGCTGTTGTCACTGTGAGCCTCTTCTGGGGGTGGAGTGGTGTTGTCTGGACCCTCTGGTGTGGTGACGTTCCTTCGGGTTCCTGCGGGGGTATAAGTACATGATTATTGCATGTGTGTGTTTCATGGTGTGCAATGGTTGGGTGTGCATGAACCCCAGTGCAGGCATTCCTGTGTGGGGGCTTGTGTGGTGATGTTTGGGGGGTGTTGTGGGTATGTGCAGTAGGCATGCTTTAGTGATGGGTGTCCATGCTTAGTTGTGTCATGCAGGTCTTGGGGTTGGGATGGGTGGTTGGTGTTATGGGTAGATTAGTGAGGAGTTAGGGTGATAGGGGAGGGTGGGAGGGTGGGGGTGTGTGATAGCATGCAGGTAGGGTGGGGGATATGATAGTGAAGATTTGACTTACCAGTGTCCGTTCCTCCAACGACTCCTGCGAGGCCCTCAGGATGCAGGATGAACAAGACTTGCTCCTCCCATGTTGTTAGTTATGGGGGAGGAGGTGGGGGTCCACCCCCAGTCCGCTGTACCGCGATGTGGTGCCTGGATACCGTGGAACGCACCTTCCCCCATAGGTCGTTCCATTTCTTCCTGATGTCCTCCCTATTTCTTGGGTGCTGTCCCACAGCGTTGACCCTGTCGACTATTCTTTGCCATAGCTCCATCTTCCTGGCTATGGATGTGTACTGTACCTGTGAGCCAAATAGCTGTGGCTCTACCCTGATGATTTCCTCGACCATGACCCTGAGCTCCTCCTTGGAGAAGCGGGGGTGTCTTTGGCGTGACATGGGGTGGTGTGTGTGATGTGTGGGGTGGTGTATGTGTTGATGAGTGTGGTGAGTGTAGTGGTATGTGGTGTTTTGTGCGTGGATGTTGTGTGGGTGATGGTGTAGTGTGCCTCTTTGTGATGGTGTTATCTATTCTGTGCTGTCTCTATCTGGCCTTCGACTCTAATTTGTGGTCATAGGGGTTTGTGTGTGATGTGGGTGTGTGTTTTATATTGTGTTGGGTGTGTGGGAGTGGTGTGTGTATGTGTATCAGGTGTGTGTATTTGTAATTGTCCAATGTGGCGGTGTTTTGGAGGTGTGTGCGTATTTTGAGCGCGGCGGTGTGTACCGCCAATGGAATCCCGCGGTTGAAAGACCGCTGCGTGGATTCGTGGGTCGTAATAGCATGGGCGTGTTTCTGTTGGCATGGAGGTGGAGGATTTGTTTCCGCATATTTATCGCTGACCTTTGGTGTGGCGGACTTGTGTGGGTGTCTGAATTTCAGCGGAATCCGTGATGTGTGTCATAATAGCTGTGGCAGTCTCCCGCCGCCGCCGCCGTGGTGCATTGGTGGTCTTCTGCACGGCAGTAAGCGGCTTTTACCGCCAATGTTGTAATGACCCCCTATGTCTTTGTAAATATTTCTGTTACAGACAGGAAGCCTGTGCAGTTCTTTTAATTAAGGAATATATGCTGCCATCTAGGTAGATTGCCAATCAACCATGCTGCTGTGTTTTGAATCATCTTAAGTCACTTGATTAGTGTGACAGGAGCAGACAAATTGATGGCGTTACCATAATGCAGTAATGATTGCACCATATCATCGAGGATCGGGATACAGAACCTCTTTGTGAGCAAAGGGATGATGTTACAATGAAATAAAGCAGAACTAGTCACTTTGACAACTAGGGGTACAAGAGACATTTTAGAGTCCAGGGAGTGCCGATATTGTGGACCACCTCATAGGGCTTAGGGCAGGGGCCTATAAACATAGGCCAAGAAATATTAAAATAGGTTAATAAAGCATGGTTAAATGTTCAGTTTTGAACAGGTTTAACTTCATAAGATTATTTCCATTTATCAGGGAAACAGATGAAGTCTATGGAAAATTGTGGATGACTGAAGTGAGCACTGATCAAAGCTGAAGACCAACTCTGTCTAATTGGAGTACGAAAACTCACACAAATCAAGGACAACAGTTAAGCAAGAGGAAACATAGGTGTTGAGAAAGAGGTGGGTGAAAGAATAGAGCCCTGGGGAACATCACAGGTAAGAGGTTTGGGTTTAGATCTGAAAGGTGAGTGGTGAGAATGTGATGGCGCAATGTCAGATTTGAGATGAACGCGTGTTGTACTTGGCCTTCTGTGCAGGGTCATCCCCAAACATTTTTCCTTCACTCCTCCTATTTTTGCTTAATTTGATTTTGTTGGCCTTAAGACTTTGTGCACTTTACCATTGTTAATCAGTGCTAAAGTGCATGTGCTGTCTCGTATACACCCGGTAGAATTGGTTAACATCTATATGGCATATTTACTTTACATGTAAGCACCTAGTTCAGTCATACTACATCTACTTATGGCCTGTAAGTTAAAATAACACTAGTGGGCCTGCAGAACTTCTTGTGACACCAACTTAGGTGACCTTGCAATTGCAGCCTGTGTATGCAGTTTTAAGCTGCCATTCTACCTGGCAAAAAAAATCTTTTGCCAGACCCAAACCTTCCTTTTTAATATACAGGGAGTGCAGAATTATTAGGCAAATGAGTATTTTGACCACATCATCCTCTTTATGCATGTTGTCTTACTCCAAGCTGTATAGGCTCGAAAGCCTACTACCAATTAAGCATATTAGGTGATGTGCATCTCTGTAATGAGAAGGGGTGTGGTCTAATGACATCAACACCCCATATCAGGTGTGCATAATTATTAGGCAACTTCCTTTCCTTTGGCAAAATGGGTCAAAAGAAGGACTTGATAGGCTCAGAAAAGTCAAAAATAGTGAGATATCTTGCAGAGGGATGCAGCACTCTTAAAATCGCAAAGCTTCTGAAGCGTGATCATCGAGCAATCAAGCGTTTCATTCAAAATAGTCAACAGGGTCGCAAGAAGCGTGTGGAAAAACCAAGGCGCAAAATAACTGCCCATGAACTGAGAAAAGTCAAGCGTGCAGCTGCCACGATGCCACTTGCCACCAGTTTGGCCATATTTCAGAGCTGCAACATCACTGGAGTGCCCAAAAGCACAAGGTGTGCAATACTCAGAGACATGGCCAAGGTAAGAAAGGCTGAAAGACGACCACCACTGAACAAGACACACAAGCTGAAACGTCAAGACTGGGCCAAGAAATATCTCAAGACTGATTTTTCTAAGGTTTTATGGACTGATGAAATGAGAGTGAGTCTTGATGGGCCAGATGGATGGGCCCGTGGCTGGATTGGTAAAGGGCAGAGAGCTCCAGTCCGACTCAGACGCCAGCAAGGTGGAGGTGGAGTACTGGTTTGGGCTGGTATCATCAAAGATGAGCTTGTGGGGCCTTTTCGGGTTGAGGATGGAGTCAAGCTCAACTCCCAGTCCTACTGCCAGTTCCTGGAAGACACCTTCTTCAAGCAGTGGTACAGGAAGAAGTCTGCATCCTTCAAGAAAAACATGATTTTCATGCAGGACAATGCTCCATCACACGCGTCCAAGTACTCCACAGCGTGGCTGGCAAGAAAGGGTATAAAAGAAGGAAATCTAATGACATGGCCTCCTTGTTCACCTGATCTGAACCCCATTGAGAACCTGTGGTCCATCATCAAATGTGAGATTTACAAGGAGGGAAAACAGTACACCTCTCTGAACAGTGTCTGGGAGGCTGTGGTTGCTGCTGCACGCAATGTTGATGGTGAACAGATCAAAACACTGACAGAATCCATGGATGGCAGGCTTTTGAGTGTCCTTGCAAAGAAAGGTGGCTATATTGGTCACTGATTTGTTTTTGTTTTGTTTTTGAATGTCAGAAATGTATATTTGTGAATGTTGAGATGTTATATTGGTTTCACTGGTAATAATAAATAATTGAAATGGGTATATATTTTTTTTTGTTAAGTTGCCTAATAATTATGCACAGTAATAGTCACCTGCACACACAGATATCCCCCTAACATAGCTAAAACTAAAAACAAACTGAAAACTACTTCCAAAAATATTCAGCTTTGATATTGATGAGTTTTTTGGGTTCATTGAGAACATGGTTGTTGTTCAATAATAAAATTGATCCTCAAAAATACAACTTGCCTAATAATTCTGCACTCCCTGTATATGTCATCCATAGGTTAGACCCTGGACAGTCAAGAGGCTTAAAACATTGGATATGTAGTTTTAAGTTTAACATGTCCTGATAGTGAAACACTCTTTTACTGTTTTTACACTACTAGAAGGACTACCTCTTCCATGGGATAACATTGGAGCCACCTTATTACTTTTTCTAAGTAATAATTTTCAAATGAGAGCAGGTGACCACTTTATGTTTAGTGTCTATGGAATTGTAATGAAAAATCCTCTTTCAAGCTAAAGCTCGATTTTCAAATACTATTTTGAAAATACCACTTTCAGAAGGTTGGCTTTTTCCTACCTTAGCCATTTAGTGCCTGCAGACTGTCCCTGGGTCGCATGACTGGGTGTAGATGGTCTTTGTTTATTTCTCCTAGACAGCCACACACAATACAGAGCTTAAATATGCCTGGATTGGCCATCACTGGCACGATGGGAGGGTGGAGCAGGGTACAGCTCTACTTACAGTTGAATAGGATGTGTCATGCCTCTGTATAAAGGAGTGCATATCCCCTGTAGCTAGTCTGAAGCTAGGTGTCATGGCTACCCAGTTTACAGACTGAGGTGTCTCACAAAACATCCCAGGGGATTACTCTTTTTGGGTACATTCATGAAGGTGAAAAAAGAAGGTTCCCAAAGCATTAGGGGGGGGTCACAAGTGTTAAAATGTAATAGAACTATAATGATATAACATAATTTAAGACTGTGGTGAAAGTAAACAAGGTTGTCTACTAATCGCTTATAAATATACTTTGAAGTTTCTGGAACCAGCCATGTGATAGTAGCAGCCATCCTTAATTTCAAGAAGATACAAATACCACTCCCTCCGACTACACCCTTAGTTTGGCAATCAGAGTTCCAGAGAAGACATCACCCTTGTTTCTCCTGCTGACCCAGCTTACCTGCACAGCCAGGAAATCTTTCCCTCTGGGGAACATGTGCATCCTGGATAAAGTTCCTGACAATCTGCTAGTGATAAAAGAGACAAGAAAAAGCTAAGTACATTTAATGTTTACTTTCTTAATGTGTGCATGCAAGCAGGAATTTTAGACAAAGGAATCATGATTGAGCATCAGTAAAAGAAGTAGGTGGGCACAAATGCAAGATACTTCATTATTTACAAGGTCCTTCGTTATTATTTTTGAATCTGCACTAACCAGAGAGAGACATCATGAAAGCCAAGCAGTGTGCCAAATCCAGAGACTAGTTTAATTCTACTGAAGAAATGATAAGAAGAGAAAGAAATAACGTTTTAAAGGATTCTCATGGAACATAACAGGTATATTGAGTCTAGATTGAGAGAGACAATGTAAAGGATTGAAATTGAAAACAAAAGCTGTAAAGGTTTTTTTTTTTTGTTTAGAAAAAAGTAAATATTTGATATTTGTTCTTGTTGATCGGGCACTCACACACTGAGCAGCAGATGACAGGTGAGCTGGAGGGAGATACAAGGAAGCTGTCCTACAGTCAATGGTTGGCTATTTTTTATTATGTCCCATTTCCCCATTCTCTTTCATGTTCCTCCAGAATGAGTGATGTGTACAACTCGCTTGGTGGAGCAGCAGAGAGTGTCGAATGATATGTAGTATGCATCACTTCTGCCAGGCCATTTATCACAGGTTAGTCAGTCTCTGTTCAGGAATTGTGGTTTCTGACACCAGGAAAGGGAAGGCAGGATGCCTGGGGACCGAAAAAAGAAACCGCTAGAACCTTCTCCCATCTTCCAGAGATAGGGTAACAGTTATAAATATCGGACCTCAGGCACCACCTCTTCTGTACAGTTCTGGACCTGTGAATAGTCTGCGAGAAAGAAGGACTGCTATACTACTGAAGAGACTGCCACTTTGCTGGACTGCTGCCCTGCAGGACCACTGCCTTGCTGGACTGCTGCCTTTTACCTGGGTGAGAAGGACTGGATCTGCATCTCTGAAACCTGGACCCCAGAGTGACTCCAAGTGCTAGCTGGTTGGTCCCATGATCAGAAATCTCAAGGACATGACAGGCTTCCAACAACCTTGAACCCAGCACCTTTCTCTGCCATCTGTGAGTCCTGCCCTCCCAAGTGGTGCCAGCCCAGTCCTGGACCCTTGGTAGTGGGCCTGAAGGTGCTCTTCTTCCAAGCTCAGCTGTGGTCCCCATTGGAACCAATACAAAATGACTCAAAGATCTGCAAAGCCTTGCCGTACAGATGCCAGTAAAAAATGAACCAGCAAAAAGCCTCATGACACAGCTACCAGCCTCTTCAGAACAGCTGCAGAACAGCTGCAAAGCAGCACAAAGCCTTCAAAGCCTCGCCACGCAGCTGCCAGCTTCAGAGGAAATGATGCAAAGCTGGGCAAGATACACCACACAGCTCACCAGAACCAATGCACAGTGATGCAAAGCCTCAATGCACAGCTTCATCGAAACCAATGCCAGATGACTTGATGTTTTGCGACTGCTCGCAATACTGCTCAGATCACTCACCAGGATTTAAAGTACTTTATTCAGTGGACCTGAGTGGGTCCCTGTAGTCGGCCCGCACACCATCATGGTCGGCCTGAACTTGTGACTTTGTACTGGTCCAGTGCGACCAGGTAACCACAGCTGGCGTTTTATACCTTTTGTCACTATTTTTACTGCAAACTTTAACCCTGCATATCTCCAGTTCTACTGGTTGGATTTTTGTTATTTTAGTCTTGTTTTATTTATGAAAAATACTCTCTGTTTCTAAACTGGGGTGAGATCCTTTTGTGGTTTGTTTTCACTATGATACTCTTTGAAGTGTTGCACACATACTTTACACTTTGCCTCTGAGTTAAGCCTGAATGCTCTGTGCCAAGCTACCTAAGGGTTGAGCACAGGTTAACTTAGAGTTTGCTTGTGACTTCACCCTGACAAGAAATGTGGTTCCTGTTTGAGTAAAGTTTTACCCCTCTCAACCAATTTTCTTGCAGCCAGTCTCTAACAGTACAAGAAAGTCTGATGGATTCAAGTCTGGAAAATAGCATTGAATGCTTAATAGTATTGAAGGGAGTGGATAGGTGTAAGAGGACCAATGCCCCAATTTGACCACAGTTTGCAAGCCAACGCAGATCACCTAGGATTTCCAACCATGCAACTTCAGTACTGCATTGGGGTCTAAAACTGGCTTGAAATGGCCGTAAAATTCATTGTATTCTGTAAAAATTTGAATCTGATAAAAGGCCAGCTTTTCCAGGATTTTAGACCAATAAGGAAGCAAAGAAACTAGTCTCAAGTGGCAAAGATCAGATTTTTTTTTTAGAAAGGTTTACCCATTGCTGTTCTGCAGATATCTGCAATAAAAAAAAAAGATGAGCTGAAAATAGTTAACAACTCACTTACCATCATAATATTGAGAGCACAGCGTTATTTTGCTGGTGCTGAGTCTAAAGTAGAGCCAGACGGATGTCTCTTAATGATAGTTTGCCAAAGTGCTTCTTTGGAAAGGGTAGCAAAATTGGACAGATTACAGGGGCAAGATATATCAAAGGTTAACGGCCTAGAAGAGAGTTAAAATGCACTGGAATCAGTGATTTCAACATTTTTATTATAACTATTTGACAAGGTCTTCACAGAGGCTTTCAGAGAGTAAAAAACTATTTGCTCTCACAGCTGGAGCTTGACGTTTGTTGGAATTTTAAATAGCTCCTTAGGTAAAAAAAAGGGGGTGCATAGACATTCTGTTATTTTAGTCCAATTGTTTTCATAATTTATTTTAGGCTTATACATTTCGTATTTCTGGAGAATTGAGATCAGGGAATAAGATATCCTCTAGAGCCGTTTAGGTTGTCTAGTTTTATATTTTAGTGTACAGAGTTCAGGAGAGAAAAAAGGGCTAGACTCTTTATTGGAGTAAATTGTACATAGGTTTATAGGAATATACAAGTGTTGAGTGAGTTCCGAACAAGAGTTGAAGGAACAGTATTAATGGTGTCTCCAGACAGTTGTTACAAATCCCTTTAGACATAGAATTGGCAGCAGTGGATTCCAAAATGAACTATTTCTCCACTGTATCTTTTTGATATGCCTGGAAGTAAAGGCAACTGGGAAGGGGGCACGATCAAAAGGAACAGCAAAGTGAAAAGAAACGATAAAGTCGTCAATCTTAAGATTACTGCAGTCTGGAAAAATGGGGTCTAACAAATGACATATGATGTATGTAAGATAAATGCAAAGAATGTTAAATTAAAGCTTTCTAAATCCTCCTTAAACTCCATAGAAACACCCTGTGGGTTATCCAGCCATAAGTTTTAATCGACAATAATGGTCATGTTATTCTTGTTCATACAATAAAAACAGTGTCCTTCTTCAGCTCAAGGGGGGGAAAGCAAGGTAGCTTCCATGTTCAGTAGACTCAAAATGCTTACGTTTTCTTTCAAAAGTTCTTAATAAATCAAAACTACTTCACTACCCCACTTATCCATTAGATTCCCCAAAATATTGCAGTATAGATTAGCAAATTTTGCAGCACAGAAATGTAGATTGCACTATTTGCAGCATTATTGCTGCACTTTATTTTATTTGCAATCATTGCTTTTCAACCATAAATTAATGGAAACGACTCCTTCGAAGTATTCCACATTGGTATAGACAGGTTTGAGGCATCTGAGAATGCTCATTTGCTATTGCCATTTACTTTATCAACATCAGAAGGCTGAAAGCCTGAACTAATTCTGCTAGGCTTCAAACTCAAACTCCTACTTATCCTAAAAGGTAAGCCTCAAGGGCTCAATTCCTCAAGTAACTTGGTGCTAAAACACCCGGGCCTAGATGTATAAACGTTCAGAATAGTGGTTATGTTACTTTTTTTAGCGCAGACCAATGCAAAATCCTAACAATTGTCCCTTCAGGGACTCTACTGCATCCTGAGAATGTTCCCTGCAACAGCTCACAGCAACCCCTCACTCCACAATATACCGCTGCACCCCTCACTTCCCGGTGTCAACGTGACCTCCTTACAGTGCTCCAGCACTCTACTCAAACATTCCTCACAATAATTCATCGCTGCACGGGCTTCTTGCACCTCTCACAGCCCTCACTGCAGGAGCTCCTTGCACCACTCACTCACCTGTGTCTATACAGCCGGGCTGAGGAAAATGCACAAGCCCCAGGGTTGTGTCTGAGCGAAAGTCACTGCAGCTCAGACCAATCCTGACACTGCTTACATGCTATATTTGGCATATAAGCAGTTCTGGGATTGCTGGGGAGCCTTTTTTGGGGTCTCAGCAAATGCTGGGACACCAGAACAGGAAAGGAGGACGAGCGAGGCTGCAGAAGAGGAAGACAGCAGTGACGAACTGTAAGTTTAAAAAATATATATATTCCACTCCCTGCCCCATCGTCCCCGTCGCCTCTGCTCTTTCCTTTGATATCTGTGGTAGCTGCCGCTGAGCAATGGCGGGGGCGAGATTCTCCTCTGTCTGCAATTCACAGAAAAATGACTTAGAATTAATCCTATAAATGAACACAGCATAAATAGAAGAGCAATCAGAAACAAGGAAGGACGAAAGATGAGTAAATACGCAAGGGAAACGGAGAAGGAATAGTAAATTAAAGAAAGCAAAGAAGGATGGATGGGTGAGTGGGTGAATGTATGAGTGGGTGAAAGAATGAGCCCATGGATAGGTGGATGGATATGTGAAAAGAGGGCAGAGTAAAGGGATTGATGGGTAGGCAGATAGATGGAAAGATGAAAGGATAGCACAGTAAAGGGATGGCTAAGTGAATGGATAGGTGAAAGGATGGCAGAGTAAGGGGTGGATGGTTGAGTGAGTGAAAACATGAGTCAATGGATGGCAGAGTGGATGGGTAGATGGTAGATTCAATGTACGGATGATGGATTGCAGAGTGGATGAATGGATGGATAGATAGGTGGCTGAGTGGATAATTGGATCGCAGAGTGGATGGATGGATGGCAGAATGGATGGATCGATGGCAGAGTGAATGGACGGATGGATGGCAGGGTGGATGGATGAATGGCAGAGTGAATGAATGGATATCAGAGCGGATGAATGGCAAAGCAGATGGATGGATGGATGACAAAGTGTATAAATGGATGAAATGGGGGTAGACTGACTGATGATGAAAGAATGAATAGATGACAGCATGTAAAGGTAAAAAAGTGGATATCAACGGGTGGATGGAAGGGAAAAGAGATGAATGGATAGATGCTTGGACCAGAAAGACAAGGGAGCTCTTCTAGGGAGGATTGAGATCACTTGCTGCGCTTGGTTGGTGCCATCAGATCTTTTGTTCAAAGTGGGGAGTATTTTAATTTCCTGGCTACTCCAATGCTGTGCCATGTAAGTGACCTGGCCAAAGAGCGCATGAGAGAATTGAAATAGGACCATAAATTCAAAGCACTTCCAAAGTGGAGCCCCCCAAATACATTTGACCCACGGCCCCCTAAATCCTTTAAATGTTATTTACTGTGCACCTCTCCCTGAAGGAGCTCCCTGCATTCTTCACCGCCCTCAATAAGAAGTTCCCTGCACCCCTCGCTCTTCTGTTTAATACAGCTTCAGAATGTTTCCTGCAGAGGTACGCTGCAACTCTCACACACTCCCTGCAGAAGCTCATTGAATTCCTTAAACTTGTCCGTGCATGAGGAGAAATAAACGAACAATGACACACTCCCTGCCTCCATAGCTCTCCTCCCAACACCTCTTACAGTCCTCCCAGCAGGAGGAAATAGCATGGGGTCACTCATTCCCTGCCTCAGCTACCCATTCTGTCCCTCAACAGACAGTACCTATGTGTAGTGCTAGACGAGCTACTGAATGCTTGAGCCAAACTCTAGCATAACGCCTGGCTCTGGCTCAACTTAAGGTCCCGTTGGAACCTTGAGCCCATAACAAACCAAGATTTCATATGGCTTCTGCCTGCCACTGTCAGTCTACCCTAATGCACCAAGGGGTAAAAACAGATGTTAACATTTGAGCTAAAAAGGACAGACATTTAGTAGATGATTTGTACAAAGTGAAAGCAACAAATTCTGGGAATAATCACGTCTTCCCTGTTTAAGCAAATTATGTGATCTTAGCAGTGCTTCATTTGTAAAAGAATGAGTGCCAGTGCCCAGGGCTCTTGCCCTGAAGCCTGCGGCAGGTGCAATTGAATGTTAGGATGCCAAATACCAAGGCTGGTAGTCCTAAACCATCGTATACCTCTTCAATCCACTACTAGACACTCCCTGCCCCTTTATTTCATGCTTGCCGGCCCCTGCTTTCTCCTTCTGTGACAGTTTTTACATTATTCATGACCTCTGTGTTTCTGTTCTGCTTGTTTGTCTCTCTCGTCTTCTCTGTAACAGTCTGATGCAGAAAAATAAGTACCGGTCCCCAAAAATGAGTACCAGTGGCCCCCCATCTGCAATCACTAGTTTAAATTAAGCACCGGATCTTAGACAAATACATTTTTTTTACACATTCTCCTTTTTCTTTACTATCTCAGAGTACCTTCAAAATCTGTGAGTTCAGAATGCTAGCTGTACAAAATAAATATTGTGTTTGACTTCATACACTCTAATGTTGCTCTATCTATATGAACCTGGGTCACGTACAAGGTTCACATAGCTAGGCCCTGATTTAAAAGAAAATGACGGAGCGCGATGCTGCACCACATTTGGCAGTGCTGCGTTCCGTAATTTTCGAAATGCAGGAATGCGCCGTATTTAATAGAATATGGCACCTTCCTGTGTTGCCCCCTGCATCAGTGCTAAATTTGCTGTCAAGGGCCAATGCAGCCACCCTTGCGCCATAGTGCAGCGATGGCTGCTCTGTGGGTGAGATTGTTTTTGGGCAGGAAGGGACACCTTCGGGCACAAAAACAATCGTCAATAGTGATTTGCACTATCTATGTATGCTGCAGAATACGAGGAGAAATTAAAACACTTCTCCTCGTTGCACCATGCTAATGCCCCTGGGGTGGCGTTAGATTGTGGCGCAGCCTCAGGTTTATGAAAACTCATAAATCTGGAGCAGTGTCAAAATACAATGGCACAGCAACACCCATTGCACGCAAAGTGCTGTGTATGAAGGGGACGTACTTACAAGGTGGCGTTATCTTTGAACATTTTTGTGTTTCCAGTGCATTTCTAAATCAACATGTAGTCTGTTATCTTTAGGAGCCCATCGCTGTACCGGAGCTTGGCCTGTTTCCTAATCTGATTTAAATTGGGCAACTTTTGCCCAAGTCAGGTCTGGATATATGCTTTCATATCTGTAAGTAGATTCTCCTCCTTCCCTGCTCTCAACAGTTAACCACTCGCTGTCCAAATCTGCCTCCTCTTTCCGTTGTGAAGAAACATTTCTTTCCCTTCCTGTTCCATCCTCCTGCGTATGTGGCTGGCCCTGATTCACTTGTTTATTATCCTGATGGTTTACTTTTCTACTGCCTTCTTTTTTGTCCAGACCCCTTTTATGGTACATCTCCCACAGGCTTTCAGTATCTATGCCATCAATCTGCTCCTTGCTGACACCATGCTTCAGTAATGCCATGAACATGTCTCTCCTAGATACTCAGGCGTTATCTGTGTGACCCTCAGACCTCTCAAGTTTATTCCAGTCTCCAAGCTCTCCTACTTCACAAACTGCCTCCAACACATCTTTCAAAGACTGCCATGTTTGATTAATTAGGAGAGTCATTGTTACTTGCTTATAGGCTGGAGGAGTGAGGCAAATTATTTTATTTCATACTGATACAGAGAGCGATCCGTCTAAAAAACGGCGAGCATCACTCAAGAAAATTGCAGTTTCTATTCCCCTAGTCTTTAATTCTCTCCATTGAATCTCTTAAGGTGTACCAGGCTTTGTCATTTGGTGGCCAATCTGATTCTGTAGGATACTTACGGTTGCACCCCTCAACTGCTAACTGCAGTCGGATGATCTGTTGGTGACCCTGATAACTCCTAAACTGCTCCTGTACTATGAAGTCAGTGCTAAGAGTACAAAACCTAGGAGGGTGTCCTATATTTAACATTACTCCAGAGGATCTTGTGTCAAATAATTGTACCATCCACATGAGTAATGTTTTCCAAGCTCCCTGCTTTAATCTATCAATAATATTAACTTTTTGCTGTGTGTAATCTTCTAGAGAGTGTATCTCAATTCCTGCCGGATTCTGTGGGGTGCCCTGTATATGTTGTCTAAACATGGGCTGTGTTTGAACCATTTTTGGCTTGTCTGACTCAAACTGGCCCCCTACTTTTTTAACCCCTTTATCACTAAAATTTGAAAAGTCAGTATTATCCCAAGTATTCATATCCCATTCATCTGGATTCCAATCTAATCCTGCTTTGGCAATTGATAAATTAATTTTTTTTAAATTTATTTTACCTCTGCATTTACAAATTCTGTTCTGAGCAACTTTGATAGCTGCCCTTTCTGCGACAGACTGATAGGTATCAGCCTTATCTTGCAATAGCTTATTTTGACAAGACAGCATTGTTACAGTATTTTTAGCTCACCAAGCTGCCTCTCTAATTTCTGGTTCTCATGTTTCAATTGCTCATATTGTTCATGCATTTTTCTATAAGCCAACATCAGTATCCATCCCCTTCGACCTAAAGTAGATAAATTACCACCTTGCTCAATATGTTCTTTTTTTAAGCATAAAAGCACATCCTGGGGTTTAGCGTCACCAGGTCATTCATCCCACAACTCTGAAAGCCCCGAAAAACAAGACCATTTGTTTGCCAAGACATTATAAGGCTATTTAATCCACCCTGGAATATCGCATGAGGCTTCAGAAATGGCTTGTGAAGTTGCTTTTGACTTTTTGCCACACATATTTCACTTTTAAACTTATACTTTTAAACTTTCCCTTGTAAAATAAACTTTTCCTCGTATTGCCAACTACACTAGATTGTTCTGCTTTACTTCAGACTGAGACGAAATGAAAGGAATGCAGCACTCTTAGTCTGAGGAATGAATTTATTTAGATGCTTCTCCAGTATCATGCACATACAAAAATAACATTAGCTTTCATTTTAAAAGCAGTGATGTAAATCCAATTCTGAAAATAATCACAGCAGTGAAATAATAATGATCACAGAACTCAACAATGATTAGTATATGTATAAATATACAAATATATAGAATGCCCAACGCAAAGGTAAAAATAAGAATTAAAAATGGATCTCCATGGGGTTTGACAGCGACATCCCTTTTGCCAGCATCAGGCTGAGGAACCCTCACAACTGAGACAGAGGGAGTTTTTCCAACCGCATGAGATTCTTCTGAGCAAGGTGACCCCCCTCAGAAATGAACTTCTTCTAACCCGGTTGTCAAGATTCCTTCCCTTATAAACTTTAAACAAGCTGGAGAGGAGAACTCTAGAAAGCACCCCTCCCATCAGGTAAGTTGTTGTTCAAATGCTGGCGTCACCAGGTCAGTGTTGGAAAGGAGCACGCGTGAGACTGGCCAACTCTCACAGTGTTTTTCCAAGACTGAGCCATTCCCTGCCTTACCATAAACATTCTCCACCTGGTACATCTTATTATCAGTGCTCCTCACTCCTCCATGTTATCTACCCATCCTTCAGTGAGAAAGAGCAAAAACATGTTGCACAAGCTGTGTGCGGAAAAATACCTGACGGTGTGTGAAGCTAAGCTAAGCACAAAATGGAGTCAGTGGTCAAGAGTTGGTGGTTAAATGCAAATAACATTACAACTGCCCAGAGACTATTTTTCTTTTTGCAGCCAGTATATTAAATAGTGCAGCCTTTGCACTCCTTACCTAATTTTGCGGTTATCTTATGGACCTCAAAATTGTAAAATGACGGAGGCTGTGATCCATGCAATGTGTATGAATGCTCTTGCAATTAGTTGTAATTTGTTCATTAAAGAATGGCTCAGAGTGAGGGGTAAACCATGTTTAAGTCAATTTAAGGATATCAAGCTGTTAAAAGGTAAAAACACATGTAATTCCTGTCTGTGAGGTACCACCAAGCTGTATGAAAAGTAGCATTTCTATCTGACTTCTGAGGAAAACCTCTTTGTTAGTGTGGGATAGAGGGAGGCAGAATAAATGAGGTTTACATGTTGACATAATGAAAAAGCTACAAACCCTCTGTAACAGTCTTTCCAGTGAATACTCTATCTACCTGCAGATTCCTAACATTGTGAACAACTGGTGAACAACTCCTGATCCCAGTCCAAACCCAGAGAATTTTCTGGAGTACCAATTGACGTCAGCATCTATATTCTTGGTGGCATCACTGTAGGTCTGAGGTGCCCAAATGGCAATCCAAAAGCAGTTTCCTGTCTATTTTGACCACACAAACAAGGCAGGATAATGAGACATTTATAAATTTGCAAAACAAGAAGTAACAACTTGAAAATTATTGACAGTAAATATCTTAATGACAGTAGACCTTCTCCAAGACACTGAGAGGGTAGGTGAGGAATCTGAATGTATCTAGAGTATAAATAGAACAATCAATATGGAGGTAAGTAACAATTTATTCAGATTGATATTTCTACCTGCAGATTCCTCACCTTGTGAACAGATTACCAAGCAATACAGTACTTGGAGGATGGACCTGGAAGAAAGTTAAACCAAAAAGCCATGTAGGACAGAACAGGCAAGTTAACCACTCCTCTGTATCTCTGTATCCAAACAGTGGTGTTTGGCAAACGTGTGCAGGGATGTCAATGGCAAAAGTGTGCATGGATAGTAATGTAGCACCTCTTTATATCTCTGCTGGTGAGACTCCTCTTGCCAATGCAGAGGTAGAAGAAATTACCCTCCTACTATGGGCCTGTATGCTCTAAAGCAGATTTTTAAGTGCTTGTGAATAACAAATCTTAATGCATACATTAATACATTCTGCTAACGTCCTCCTTTGAATCAACATTCCTCTTCTCTTATCTATGTAGGATATAAAGACCTGAATATCAATATGGAAGTCTTTTGTTTGTTCAGTGTAAAAGCTAACCGCTGTCATTGGATCTGTGGTGTGCCGTCTCTCTTTCTCTTTCAAAGAGTGTGGAAGTGGGTAAAAATGAAAGAATGGATTTAGAAGGTTAAACAAGGTCACAGTCTTAAGTGAGAAATCAGCTCTGGTCCATAGGATCAATTTGTTGGGTAAAACAGACGTAAAAGGTGGACGGTCACCCAAAGCCTGCTTTCACTGTGTGATGCTATTAATTGTGTTTGACCAATGACTTTGTGTTTCACCATTGCGCATATTAGTTGCTCAATGTTCACCAGTAGCACATTACATGTTGTGTTCAGTTTAGCTGCCTATTGGCTTTGACATGGCATTAGACATTACACTCTGTATTCAGTTTAGTTGCCTATTGGCTTTGACATGATATTAGGCATTACATTTGATATTTAGGTTAGCTGCCTATTGGCTTTGACATGACATTAGACATTACATTTGATATTTAGGTTAGCTGCCTATTAGCTTTAACGTAGGGGTAGACATTGCAGTTGAGACATAACAGATGTCTGTGTTTTTTCCAAGCTGTGTTTTTCCACAAGATGGACCAAGCTGTTTTCTTCACACCAGACCTTAGCTGATAAGAGCACGTAGATTTTGTGTCTACCTCGCAATCTAGTCTGAGAACAAAGAGCTCAGGAGAATTGTCCGCTCTCCAAGGTTCTTTGGCTCTCACACTGAGTTTGCTTTTAAGGATGACTCTGGGCTACAGAGAGTTAGATTTGAATCTGCTTGACTTCAGACTGGAACTAGACGTCAGTTGCCAGTCTCCCGTTTGGGTAGAGAATCTCTTTCTCGCAGTTGACCGGAGTCATCAACTTGCAGACCCCAGAAAGATGAAGCTGAGTATAGGCCCTACCGCCTTGCCCATATGGTGATGAATTTGACTTTTATGTTTTGCTTTGCTTTGCAGTTATGTTATACTATAATCACCTATATTTGCTGTGTACATTGCAACTGAGAAGTACTTTGATATATTGTGCTTTCATTGCTGTGACTACTTTTGAACGTGTGCTTCCAATCTACTAATTTCGTCTCTCAGGAACTTGTGGGTGGGGAGTTAATAACAATAAATGTCTTCTTTAAACTCAGAAGTGCATTCCAGAGAGGATCTGTAAACTCCGATAGGAGATAAGCGGGAAAGCAGAACACACTGATACATTCTTGTTGAGAGAATGGCCACTAAGAACAGTGTTTTGAAAGTCAACAAACTTATTTGACAATTATCAAGAAGTTCAAATGGGAAAACCATCAAGAGTGTTAACACTAAATTAAGGTTCCACTTGGACCATAATAAAAGTAGTAGTGGGAAACTTGTAGGTAAGACCTTTTAAGAAACACAAAACAGTAGACAAGTTAAATAGGGATAGGTAGTCCAGAAAGCAGAGAAATGCTGAAAAAGCCTCCATGTAAACCTTGACCATTCCCCACAGCACAGACTTGTTGTGCTAATAAAAGAGCAAAGTGTATAATATACTGGCGATGGACTTTCAAGTAATCCATCGTGTTATTAGTGCAGCAAATGACAAACCTTCTGGAGTGACCTGTTTTCTCCAGGCAAGGAGGTGCAGGTACTGGAGGTTGAGGAGGAAACTCTCTCCCTCCAACTGGGAAAGAAGATCCACCTTGAGAGGAGGACATAAGGGAGGGCACAGTAAGAGCTGCAAGAGGTCTGTATCACACACTTCTCAGTCAATCGAGGGCAATAAGAATAACCTGTGCCCGGTCTTGGCAAATCTTCCAAGGAAAGGTGTAGTTAAATGTATAATTCCATTTCATTTTGAACACATCTCTTAAGGCACACAACAGGTACTAGATAGCACAGAACTGTGGGCAATTGATGTTGCTTCGAATGGTAAAAGGTCACCTGTGGTTTTCTCCCAAAGAACAAAGGTGTGATGGATCACTTTCAGGTGGAGACGCCATTCCTGGTCCGCAAGATGTTTTTTAAAAATATTTTTTATTAACATTTTAGTAGGGAAGAAACTTGATACAACATGTATTTTCATACAATTTCCCCTAACCCGTCCCTTTACCACCCTGCAAAACTTACTAGAGTGAACATGTGTATTGGATTTCTGCAGGGCGAATGTGTAAACCGGGCAATATCCACCCATGGTTGTGCTCCTGTAAGTTCGTGGGTCTTTGCTGATGTTTCTTTTGGAAAGTTGTCCTGCTTCACAAGCTGTTATATATGAGGACACTGCATATGTGCCGTCATTGTCCAGTCTTGAAGGACACATCATTAATGATTTATGATGTTTTATCATTGTTGTGTCTTCACTCTTTAAACCTGTGTGTTAGTTTATCCAATAGTTCTGCTATCTGATTTTTATGGATGCCTTTATTTTCTTCTGTTTTAAGGGCTCTGCTTTCTTTGTCTGCCCAGTGCACAAAGACCTGTTCTTGTTCAGCAAGATTACGTTGACTAAGACTGTCAGCTCAGCTATTTAATGAGTTGACCACATGTTTGGCTATCATCAATACACTATTCTTGTGTGCCTAGGTTCATAGTCTCAACCATTCTTGACAGAGATGACAAGATCCCTCTCCTCCTTATTTGTCGATATATCACACATGTATTGTCCATCAAAATCTGAATAAAGGGACTGCAAATGGAGGGGAGAAAGGTATTATGAATGCTAGCTAAATTGGCCTGAACTCTAGGAGGTTGATATGAAGAACATTGTCTTTTGGAAACCAGTGACCTCTGATCTTCAAATCCTCCAGATGTGCTGTCCATCCTTGGATGGAGGCATCTATCATTATTTGGTCTCCGTTGTGGAGGACAGAAAGGCAGTCCTTTGGTGAGGTTGTTTTTCACATCCAACCAAGTAACATCTGCCTCAGCATTCCAAGAGATGACTATTTGGCGGCACCACTGGAAAGCCCTCATATACCAGTGTGCATCCTTGGCCAATAGGGTGCAAGAAGTCAATAGACCTAATATATGTAAAACCTTCAAAACTGGAATCTGGGCCCGCCTCAAAACAGCATACCTATGAACTGAATGACTCAAATCCTCTGCACTGGCAGAAAATCTCGGCGAGATATTATATTATTGTATATGTAAGGAAATGCCTCCTTGGCATGGTTACCCCCTAACTTTTTGCCTTTACTGGTGCTAAGTTTTGATTGAAAGTGTGCTGGGACCCTGCTAACCAGGCCCCAGCACCAGTGTCCTTTCCCTAACCTGTACCTTTGCTTCCACAACTGGCACAGCCCTGGCACTCAGACCTTGTAACTGGTACCCCTGGTACCAAGGGCCCTGATGCCAGGGAAGGTCTCTAAGGGCTACAGCATGTCTTATGCCACCCTCGTGACCCCTCACTCAGCACATGCACACTGCCTCATAGCTTGTGTGTGCTGGTGGGGAGAAAATGACTAAGTCGACATGGGACTCCCCTCAGAGTGCTATGCCAACCTCACACTGCCTGTGGCATAGGTAGGTCACCCCTCTAGCAGGCCTTACAGCCCTAAGGCAGGGTGGACTATACCACAGGTGAGGGCATATCTGCATGAGCACTTTGCCCCTAATGTGTCTAAGCAAAACCTTAGACATTGTAAGTGCAGGGTAGCCATAAGAGTATATGGTCTGGGAGTCTGTCATACACGAACTCCACAGCACCATAATGGCTACACTGCAAACTGGGAAGTTTGGTATCAAACTTCTCAGCACAATAAATGCACACTGATGCCAGTGTGTAGTTTATTGTAACATACACCCAGAGGGCATCTTAGAGATGCCCCCTGAATACCAATCCAACTTCTAGCGTAGGCTGACCAGTTTCTGCCAGCCTGCCACACACCAGACATGTTGCTGGCCACATGGGGAGAGTGCCTTTGTCACTCTGTGGCCAGGAACAAAGCCTGTACTGGGTGGAGGTGTTTCTCACCTCCCCCTGCAGGAACTGTAACACCTGGCGGTGAGCCTCAAAGGCTCACCTCTTTTGTTATAGCGCCCCAGGGCATCCCAGCTAGCAGAGATGCCTGCCCCTGCGGCCACTGCTCCCACTTTTGGCGGCAAGGCTGGAGGAGATAATGAGAAAAACAAGGAGGAGTCACCCACCAGTCAGGACAGCCCCTAAGGTGTCCTGAGCTGAGGTGACCCCTGCCTTTAGAAATCCTCCAGCTTGAGTTTGGGGGATTACCCCAATAGGATTAGGGATGTGCCCCCCTCCCCACAGGGAGGAGGCACAAAGAGGGTGTAGCCACCCTCAAGGACAGTAGCCATTGGCTACTGCCCTCCCAGACCTCAACACACCCCTAAATTCAGTATTTAGGGCACCCCAGAACCTAGGAAACTAGATTCCTGCAACCTGAAGAAACAAGAAGGACTGCTGACCTACAAGCCTGCAGAGAAGACGGAAGATGACAACTGCTTTGGCCCCAGCCCTACCGGACTGTCTCCTGACTCGAAAACCTGCAAACAGCGACACATTCGACAGGGACCAGCGATCGCTGAAGCCTCAGAGGACTGCCCTGGACTAAAGGACCAAGAAACTCCAGTGAGCAGCGGCTCTGCTCAACAACAGCAACTTCTTTGCAACAAAGAAGCAACTTTCAAAGACTTCATGTTTCTCGCCGGAAGAGTGAGACTTCACACTCTGCACCCGACGCCCCCGGCTCGAGATCCAGAGAACAAACACCACTGGGAGGACTCCCTGGCGACTGCGAGCCCGTGAGTAGCCTGAGATGACCCCCTTGAGCCTCTACAGCGCCACCTGCAGAGAGAATCCAGAGGCTCCCCCTGACCGCGACTGCCTGTAACAAGGGACCCGACGCCTGGTACCAGCACTGCACCCGCAGCCCCCAGGACCTGAAGGAACCTAACCTCAGTGCAGGAGTGACCCCCAGATGACCCACTGCCTAGCTCAGGTGGTGGCTGTCCCAACCTCCTCCCTCCTCCTGTGCCTGCCTGCACCGCTAGAGTGACCCCCGGGTCCCTCCATTGATTCCTATCTGAAACTCGATGCCTGCTTTGCACACTGCACCCAGCCGCCCCTGTGCCGCTTAGGGTGTGTTTTGTGTGCCTACTTGTGTCCCCCCCAGTGCTTTACAAAACCCCCCTGGTCTGCCCCCCAAGGACACAGGTACTTACCTGCTGGCAGACTGGAACCAGAGCACCCCTGTTCTCCATAGGCGCCTCTGTGACCTCTGCACCTGACTGGCCCTGAGCTGCTGGTGTGGTAACTTTGGGGTTGCCTTGAACCCCCAACGATGGGCTGCGTATGCCCAGGAACTGAGACTTGTGAGTGTCTTACTTACTTCACAAACTAATCTTTATTTACCTCCCCCAGGAACTGTTGATTTTTGCACTTCGTGTCCACTTTTAAAATAGCTTATTGCCATTTTAACAAATACTGTATATCAGTGGTTCCCAACCTGTGGTCGGGGACCCCTATGGGTCCCCTAAGCCTTCTCAGGGGGTCCACGACTGCTTAGAAAATGAAAAAATATTGACAAAAATTTACAATTTTGATCCCAAACTTCCAGTAATGACTCATTAAGGGGTCCCCGGATTCCAATGATGATTCAGTAGGGGGTCCCTGGGTTCAATTAATTATAAATTGGGGTCCACAGAATTCAAAAGGTTGGGAACCACTGCTGTATATGATATTGCTTTTATTCAAAGTTCCTAACTTACCTGTGTGGAGTACCTTGCATTTTATGTATTTACTTCAAACCTTGAACCTGTGGTTCTTAAAATAAACTAAGAAAATATATTTTTCTATCTAAAAACCTATTGGCCTGGAGTAACTCTTTGAGTGTGTGTTCCTCATTTATTGCCTGTGTGTGTACAACAAATGCTTAACACTACCCTCTGATAAGCCTACTGCTCGACCACACTACCACAAAATAGAGCATTAGAATTATCTAATTTTGCCACTATCTTACCTCTAAGGGGAACCCTTGGACTCTGTGCACACTATCTCTCACTTTGAGATAGTATATACTTAGCCAACTTCCTACAGTATCCAGTACCACCCTATGTAGGTGAGATTTGGGCATGGTTACAGAAAGAGGCAGGTTGAATAGCAGGGATGCTGTGGACTTCCAAGGGCAAGACACCACGTCTCATGACTGAGCTTTCAGAAGCCAATTGCCTGCATATGGAAATACCAGGATCCCCAATCTTTTTAGTTGAGCCGCTACCACCTCCATTACCTTTGCAAAGACCTGTGTTGTAGTTGGGCCAGAGGGAACTACTGCTAATGGGTTGTAAGTGCACCCTACTATGAAACACAGCTACTTCCTATGTGACTGCAGGATCAGTATGTAGACATACATGTCCCTCAAGTCCAGTGACACCATCAAGTCTTGTCCTTCTAGTGCCAAAAGTACCTGAGCCAAGGACAGCACCCTAAACGTTTTGTCTCTTTGCAGGGAAAAAGGTTAAAGATCCTGAAGTCTAGAACTGAGCAGAAATCACCTTCCTTTTTAGAGATCAGAAAGTACAAGGAGCAGCAACTCTGCCCTATTTCTTGTTGTGGCACTGTAGGAGGCTGTCCTAGCTTATAGTGGGTACCTGATGGTACTTATACCTTGTGCCAGGTCCAGTTCTCCCTTATTAGTAGACTAGTAGTGTTCTAGCAGCTTAGGCTGATAGAGATAGCTATAGCATAGCAGCTTAGGCTGAACTAGGAGACATGCAAAGCTCCTACTATGCCACTTATATCATATAGGTACTATATGACAAGAAACACAATGCTCAGAGTTACTAAAAATAAAGGTACTTTATTTTAGTGACAATGTGCCAAAAATATCTCAGAGGATATACTCCCTTAGGAGGTAAGTAAAATACACAAAATATACACACAAACCAAAATCAGGTAAGTAAAACAGTCAGAAAGTAGTGCAAACACTGTAGAATACAATAGGATGCAATAGGCCTAGGGGCAACACAAACCATATACTCTGAAAGTGGAATGCGAACCACAAATGGACCCCTAGGCTAGTGTAGTGTTTAGAGGGTGGCTGGGAGTGTAAGAAAACACTAAGGGTGTCCAAGATACCCCAACCCAAGACCCTGAAAAGTAGGAGTAAAATGATACTACTTCCCCAGAAACACACTAAACTCGTGATAGAGGATTCTGCAAAGACCACAACAGACTGCAAAGCACTGAAGACGGATTCCTGAACCTGAGGACCTGCAAAGGAAGGGGACCAAGTCAAAGAGTCGCGAAAGTGTCCGGGGGGGGACAGGAGCCCACTGAACCCCGGATGAAGAGGAAATTCTTTGTACTGCATCCTGGGACTGGGATGACCAGACCCCAGGAGGGCAGAACCCTCTCTGTGGGTTGGAAGCAGCAGTAGCTGCAGAGAAAACCCCAGAGAGCCGGTTTGGCAGTACCCAGGGTCCATGGTGGAGCCCCGGGGATGCATCGGATTGGCACCCCAATACCAGATTTGCCATGGGGGGGACAATTCCATGATCTTAGACATGTTACATGGCCATATTCGGAGTTACCATTGTGAAGCTACATATAGGTATTGACCTATATGTAGTGCACATGTGTAATGGTATCCCCGCACTCACAAAGTCCGGGGAAATTGCCCTGAACTATGTGGGGGCACCTTGGCTAGCTAGGGTGCCCTCACACTTAGTAACTTTGCATCTAACCTTCACTAAGTGAAGGTTAAACATATAGGTGACTTATAAGTTACTTAAGTGCAGTGTAAAATGGCTATGACATAACGTGTGCGTTATTTAACTCAGGCTGCAGTGGCAGTCCGGTGTAAGATTTGTCTGAGCTCCCTCGGTGGCAAAAGAAATGCTGCAGCCCATAGGGATCTCCTGGAACCCCAATACATATACTAGGGAATTATAGGGGTGTTCCAGTGTGCCAACTAGAATTGTTGAAAATGGTCACTAGCCTATAGTGACAATTTTAAAGGTAGAGAGAGCATAAGCACTGAGTTTCGTTTCTGGTTAGCAGAGCCTCAGTGACACAGTTAGGCACTGCACAGGGTTACACATACAGGCCACAAACTATGAGCACTGGGGTCCTGGCTAGCAGGGTCCCAGTGAGACATATAAACCACAATGAAAAATAGGGTTTTCACTATGAGCACTAGGGTCCTGGCTAGTAGGATCCCTGTGAGACAGTAAAAACACCCTGACATATACTCACAAACAGGCCAAAAGTGGGGGTAACAATGCTAGAAAGAGTCTACCTTCCTACAGGCACCAGCTCCACTGTTCCTTTTTTCAAACAGTAGAGCAAAATGGTGTCCACCAGAAGTCTACGTCTCTTAAATTAGAGGTGCATTAATGTGCTTTGGATATCCGTAGAGAGTCTCAGAGAGCTCTATGATCCCCTAGCTTTTGCCACAGTATCAGCAGTGTCTGGCCCAGAATGAATGATATGTTTAGAAGCTGCTTGCCCATCCTGGTATAATTCTGCAAAAATACCTTGAAGATGTTCAGGGAGATTGGAGACAACTAGATTAACTATATCCTACAGTTTAATGCCCTCACAAACAAGTGGCATTGAGCGATTTTAATGCCAAATGCCTTGCAGAGAACTTATTTTTCCCACAGCATCTAGTTGCTTAGACTACCACTCAGCACGGGCTGCTATGAATGGTCAAGGAGAGAATCTAGAAGAGCATGATGCCTGGACAACAAGACTTTCAGTAGAATGGTGAATGGAAAATGAGCTAGGGTCTGCAGGAGCAGGTCTATAACTTCTTTCTATGGTTTTGTTCACTGCAAGGTTAGTGTGGGGTCTTTCAGAGGCAGTTAGAAATGGGTTCAGTAAAGCCTCAAAGTCTCATTGAAAGGCAGGTGATCTTCATTTGTATGGAAGGCAAACTGAACAACCTCAGCTAGGCTGTTGAATGTTGCCTCAAAAAAGGGAGCTGTTCTGCCTTTTGCACAACCAAATGATAAGAAGCTACTTAAGGTGTTAAGATGCCAGATGGATTTAAAATTTATAACTGAAGCAAATTATTCAAACCACTTGTCTCTCCTAAATCCTAAAATTCATCAGGGATCTGATCTCATAAAGTAAAATATGGAGGTTCTGGCTCCCTATTCTAATCAGGATCCTCCTTGGGATCTGAATTGGTACCAAACAAGTCATGGAGAGTTTCTGCTCTCCTAAATTAACTCACCTCTAAAAGTATTTGTGCTTTTCTTCTAGACCTGTTAGGCATCCCCGGAGGAATACAGAGAGATACCCAAGGCTTGAACATTTAGCACTTGTGTCAGAATCCGCACTATCAATGCCAGGACAGCAGAGAAGCCTAGAGCTGCACCGGGGAAAGAGGTGTCAGATGGATGGACAACAGTACTGATTGTAGAACCAGTTGCTCCAGAGGAACCAAGGGTTGGGGCGCAAAGGGGACGATGGGAGATTCATAGGTGGGAGTCCGCATGGTGCCACCTCTGATCCCATGGGAAGGAACCATGGACATTGAAAATATCCTTCAGTAAAATGTAATAATGGCATGCAAAAAGAGCATTGGATCTGCCCCTAGAGTATGAAAGTCTAGGTAGTGTTGAGAAGCACTAGGCCAGGTGTCTCCAACCAGTCAATGACAAGCTACCAGTAGCTCCCACACCTCTTCAGAGTAGCTCACTGCCTAGAGTTCATTTTTAAATTACACCAGGGTCACATATTCATTTTAAAGTTGAGGGAAGGCTGTGTTTATTTTAGATTATTATCACCACACTGCAGATATCAGGAACTGATAAGGAGCAGCTCTGGAGTCAGATTTATGACCCAGGGCATAGAGGTGAAGAACTGAAGCATTAAGGTATTTAACTCCTAAATAAAGTCCTTGTCAACTCAGATTTGGAAGTGAGAACAAAATGGTGTTTGTCAATGCTTTTAAATCAGAGAAAATGAAAATGAAAAGTTACCTTTTAATTAAATTAAGTTTTCGTTTTAATTTCTCAAATTATTTTTCAAAGTGTTGCACTTAGAAACAGCAGGCCTCTTGCTTCCAGTGGCCATTAGACATATGTGCAATATTCATAACTGACAAATACAATAAAAAAATTTGGATGGGAGAAGTTAAAAACATGGCTGTATGTTTGTGCTAGACAAAAAACGAAGGGGGACAAGGAGAATAGTTAAGGACCAGTGTACAGTCTCCCAAAATATTAAACACATCAAAAAAAGGGTACACAGTTCCTAAACAACAAAAATAATGGCACAGGTTCAGCACCAGCACTTCTCGTAATCAGAAATACAGGCCCTCACACATCCATTGGATGTCATGCTTCATCATAGGGCCCACTCCATGCCAGACCGGTGCTGCAATGTCTGACGGATCCCCCCTGAGGGGGCACTTAGCAGGAGAACTTCAACAAAAGTGTGTGCTAAAGATGGGGTCTGGAATATATTCAAACCTACCCTCAAAGAATGAAAGGCACAAGAGAGAAAAAACAAGAGTTAAAATTGGCTCAAGGACCTCCTAACAGATAGTTTTAATGAAGTGGAAGGCCTTGGTCAATATTAAAAACAAATCGGGAGTGGGCAAGGAGTAAGCTTCCTCCACTCTCTAAAAATAGGAAAGAAAGAGCTGCTAGGGATGCTCTTCCCTACAGCTTGTATATACAGTCAACATGTTTCATGCCCTTGGAGTCCCTACGGATCGGGCGGAGCTTCAGCAGGACCAGCAATCACAACAATGCTTCTGCTATGCTGCATGCCCCTAATGGGTTATTAATGTACGAAATTTACTTACATAAACACTACACTTTGAAAGGTCTAAATAAGCGAACCTGTGTGGAAAAAGGGGCAAAACGTTATAAAGAACTAGATTGAGGTAAACAAACTGATGAAAACACCCAAAAATGTAGTGACAATCTATGTGATAGGTGTCACCAGAAATAACCATGCTGTCGCGCCGCTGCACGCGGCACAAGCCGAACATTCGGCTCGGGCCGCAACACGCGTTTCCAAGACGGGGAGCACCCCCAGTCTGTTGTGTGCTTTCCGAGGCCCCAAATTGGGTATGGGCCCTTGCTCTTTTTCTGAGCACTGCGTTTTCAGGCATTTCTGACCCCCACTCACCTGTTCTTTTCTTCTCTTTTTTTCTTTTCTTCTTTTCTGGGACACCTGTTGTACCTTCCTTTATGTTTTTTCCCCCTTCCCATGTTACCTTTCTTTCCCCAGCATTCCTTGTTCCCTATTCTCTATGGTTCCTAGTCCATCCTGTTCTATGTACTTTTCCCTATCTAAGATGGTGTCCTTTTACTTCCTGTTGGTCGTTTCCTGTTTGTTGGTATTTAAGGGCTGTGATTCTTTCTCTCCTTGCGCTGCAACACTTTCTGTTTGGATGGTGTCTTCGCTCCTGCTTCCTCGTATTCTTGTGCTGGTTCTCGACAGTTCGGAAAACTTTTTTCTGTATTTGCTCTTGTTGTTATCTCTTCCTTTTTGTTCTTGTTATAGAAACTTATCCTTGTGGAGGTGTTTTCCCCTTTTCTGGGTTTTATTCCCTCTGGCACTACTTCTGAGGGACACGGCCTGCTCTAGGAGTACCCATTGCCTGCAGCACCGTGGTTACCAGAAAGAGTCACCCCTACTTGGGCCAAGGCCGAACATTCAAGAACAGGATCCACGCCACTCGCTCTGCGGCCTCCAGGGTAAAGCAGCACGTAAGTTGTGACACATGCATCACTAGGCACAGTATTGTACTCCTTACCCTTCCCTCCTAAGGAACGAGTTCCTTGGGATCAGGTGGACCTTAGGACTCTCAATACTCTGAATAGACAAGAAAAAGGATAAACAAATATGATTTTTTTTCAAAGAGAAAGGTCTCTGACTCAAGTTCAATTCACAACAGTAGTTCACCATGAAAATATAAATTCTCCATCAGTTGGAACAACTCCAATATTATCATACATGAGGTATAGAGAATCTTTGTCAATTGTGAAAACCGATTTGAACTAGTCAGGGACAACTCATGGAATGAATCTCTTAATAATGTAGTATCTTACATATGACAGAATCAGTGAGAGTCAACTTATTCGGTGTATTATACATATGGCCTTGCAGGGACAACGAGCAATGTGAATAAGAAATAAAATAAAGATCAAGCAAAAATTCAATCAAAAACAATATAACCGGGCACAGGGCATAAATATGTGCGACCACCGGTACAGTCGTCAAGAAGAAATGTGGCAGTCAGTTACGCTTTCGCCGCAGGTGAGCGAAAACCTCGTGTGAGCTAAAGGAATACCTCATCATAAATGTTCTCCAAAGGGCACTGAAACCTATAATATCACAGTTAGCCGGGGTAGGGTATTCATAAGGTAAGAAAGGAGAGCACTTACTTATTCCGTGTGGTCCCGGAGCCGGAGACCTACCCGGCGTACGCTGTCCCAGAAGTACTGCATAGGAAACAGCGTGCCAGGTAAAGGTCCCCGGCAGAACGTGGACCAATCAGAAGGGGAATTCCCCTGAAAGGAGGGGCTGGCGAGGGACGGCAGATACGCCCAACTAATGCAATCGAGGAAGGACTTGGATTTACAAGCCTATTCTAAAACGTATGGTAACTGTCCGGAGCCGACCAAGCCCCAATTAGTAACGCTCCAAAAATGTTTATCGAAGGTAGTTGGAGCGTCCCCCAACTAATGGGGGTGTATTCAAAGTAAAAAATAATATGTCATCCAAAATCCCTCAGAATAAAGAGGGTAATGAAAAAAAGGGAATATCATAATAGATAATCACAAAAATCTGGAAATGACAAGAGGGGTACTAAATCAGGTTGCAGTACATCCAAGAGGAGTTGTAAGCTCCATTTTGGGTTCTAGTGATCACTCTAAATAAATGTAGGCAATCACGATTTGATAACAGGAACCCCTAAATATCGGATTTCCAAATTAGCACGTAAACACCTACAAAACAAAAAATATTGTCTGATGTCATGAAAATAGTCAACCTAGAATTATCAGGGCTGTCTGTTGAGAGTAAAATGCAACTCAATAGATTCACTTGTAAATGACAGACCTTAAAAGAAAGACGTCCATGGGATATCATTGTTTAGCCCATGGATGTAAATTTCCAATCTGTGCACCCAACGTTGCTCCCTCTCAAAGAGGCTGTGGGGATTGTTGTTATAATTGACAGACTCAAGGACAACCCACCACAGATCATCTGGGGTATGATGGGTCTCACAAAAATGGGTGCTCAATTTGGTAGTGGTATGTCCACATCTAAAATTACTGCGATGTTCATTGATCCTTATCTTTACAGGACGTGTTGTCATCCCTACATTACGTAACTGACAGGGACATTGGATCATATAGATGCAGTTTCGGGTGTTACAATTAGTATGTTTTAGAAGGTGCCACTGTCCAAACGGTTGAAGGTCTAAGACTTCAGTGCGTGTGGTCAAAGGACAAACATTGTAATTCCCACAAGGATGATGTCCCTTAACTGGAGGTAATTCCCATAAAGTTGTCTGTCTCTTTTCCGAGGGTGGCAGCCTGGGGCGAGTGTGAACCACCATATCTTTGATGTTGTCAGTGCGTTTAAATGCGAATAGAGGTTTCGGGATATCAATTCCCCTGCTGCCAAGTATCGACCATTGCTTATTTTTTTGATGTGTTTGTTTGTGCTATGCTTGTATAGCACATGTATGGCTAAAGGTATACCCTGTGCCACAAGTACATATGACACCGGCTCTCAGTTACCCATACACATATATCCCATTCATATGCACACATTTTCATATATCCCCAAATACCACACTCTCACTGACACACATGGCAACCCTGCCATAGTGCCCCTAGCCAAAGTATTTTGTTCAAACCATAGTATCTGGCTCTATGAGCATTAGGCTTAAAGTCAAGAAAGTTTGGCGTAGAGGTGTTTGGTAACACCTCCACGCCTGTTTAGCCTTCGGTAGCTACAGAAAAGGTTGGAGAACCCTGCACTGGACCCTGGAATCAGATCCTGTAATGGAGTCAGGCTGGGTTTTGACTATGCCAATGCCATCAGATCCACTAGTATTGCCACGAACACTGGCTTCAAAGGAAGAGTCCAAAAGGTGAGGAGAACCCTTGGGAGACTTGCCTCATTTTCTATATGCCTCCTCCTCTTCTTCTTAAGTTTGTGTATCCTAGAAGTTTTTGGGATCTGGAGGAAGAGGTATTGCGCGCGGCGCGCGGCACGAGCTGAACATTTGGCTTGGGCCGCAGCGCGCGGCACAAAGACACGCCACGCCCCCAGCCTCTTGTGCAGCATACAAGGCCCCAAATTGGGCATGGGGCCTCGTTTCTTTCTAGCGCGGCACACATTTGGGCATAATTAACCCTTCCCCACTTACCTGCTATTGTTGTCTTTTTCTATCTGTCACCCTCATTTGTGCCTCCCTTTATGTTTTTCCTCCTTTCCCATTATTCCCCTCTCTTCCAAGCATGCTTTGGTTCCCTTCTTTCTATGGCTCCTCCTCCCTTACTTTCTATGTGTTTTTTCCCTATCTAATATGGTGTCCTTGCACTTTCTGTGGGTCGCTTCCTGTTTTTGGGTATTTAAGAGCTGTGATTATTTCCCTCCTTGCGCTGCAACACTTTCTGTTTGGATGGTGTCTTCGCTCCTTCTTCCTTTGTGTCAGATTCTGGTTCCCATCAGTTCCAGTGTTTTTTCCTGTTCTTTTTTTATCTTATATTTACTTGTTGACTTTTGCTCCTGTTCTAGGACATTTTCCTTTTTGGAGGTTTTTTCCCATTTATAGGGATTTTTTCCCTCTGGCACTAATTCTGTAGGACACAACCTTCCCTTGGCATTCCTATCGCTTGCAGCACCGTGGCTACCAGAAAGAGTCGCCCCTACCTGGGCCAAGGCCGAACATTTAAGAACAAGAACCTCGCCACTCGTTCAGCGGACTACAGGTTAAAGCAGCGCGTAAGTCGTGACAAGAGGAGATCTTGAATGTGAATGAGAACTTTTCCTACCCCCATTAGCCTTGACCATGAAGAGCTTTCTCTCAATCTCTTTAACAGCTTGGGAGTGCATGCTATTACAGGAGTCACCCAAATGTGTGCTGTGATCTATGATGGCCCTTACAGTCTCTTCATGGCTTGAAACCTGATATTTTTCGGAAGAGACGTTTTGAAATTTTGAATTTCGGGTCAGAAATAAAGATGAGCCAGCTACTGATCCACTGTGGGAGCGTGGAAAAAAGGGAACTGCCATTGAAATGCTGGTTTGGTACCTTGTACCTTCAGTGGCATCACCAGGATTACAATTGCTGACGTCAACAAGGAGTTGGTACCCTCTAATATTTCAGTATATTTTTTCGGTCCAGACTGGCACCAGGGGATGTTCACATGGTAAGGAATCTGCAGGTAGTATCGTCTGAAAGGCCCATTTTAGTGAGGGCTTGAAACACCTACAGTTTAAGAAATTAGATAGATCAAAAAGTGAAGATGAGAATAGCTGCAGCATAAGACACACAAATTGTACTTTCTGGGAAATCAAACGGCAGAGAGGCAGCACGGCTGGACGATGTGGGGAGTAGATGGGTGCAGTGAGGTTTGCCTTTGGTGTATCTTTAGTGCCCCATTAGCACAACTGATAATGCATTTAAACCATGAACCCATTAGAGTTGTACACCTGGAACAAACAGTCCACCTAATATTAAAGCAATGGGCAAAAATAAATGCTGCAGCCAATCCTTGCACTGACACAGCTGTGGTTTAGCTGAAGTGTGGAGAGTAAACAAGTAAAATCATTTGCTCTTTGCCCATTTACTGTGGTCCAAAAAGCCCAAACTATGTCTCTCATTGCCTCCTCAATATCCAATTCACTCCTGACTGCTATCTACAATGTGTCTTTTACTATCCTATTCACGCTCTCCACTTGCCAATTGGATTGGGGATTATATAGCGAGGCTCTAAAATACTTTATGATATGTTTACCTAAATATTCCTTGATTTGATTGGAAACAAACTGTGTGCCATTATCCATGACAATATACTGAGGCACTCCTTCCCTTGTCCTTTAATACCTTCATTGTACTAAGAGTGGTAGTAATTCTCATGAAAAGCACTTCAACCACTAACAAAGAATATATGTTATTATAGTTGCATATTGTTGTGTATCAGGCAAAGTGGTAAAAAGGACCAATATAGTCCATACAAATCTTAAACCAAGATGCACCTGGATATATCATGTGTTGCGCTGGAGTACCAGCACCAACTCAACCTTTTTTCACCCTTATTACTTATGATACAATGAATCAATACACTTTTGCATCCATTCTTGACCCCTATCTTTGAGACTCTTCTTTGTCATTATCTGACTCAGATAATGGGATGTCCTAATGGAAATAACTTACTCCTAACATCAGGGGGAGGCATAAACATATCTCCTCTTATTACTATTTTTTTTTATTTCTTAATTGAACATTCAAACAAGCTATGAAATGGATAAAGATAAATTCCACTGATATAGACTTCATACAGAGTTAATCAAACAAAGCAAACACAGATTCTGAACCAAAACAAAATCCCCACAAACCTCAGGACATCTGTTTCTGTGCCTACAACCATTATCTGGTGCCAAGTCTCTCCCGCAGGGCACTCTCACACACTTGGTACTCTAGTGACTCAGCTTAGTTGACGTCCAATCCATTATTTTCTGACCCTTACCTCCCCATCAACAAGCTGTCCCGAGTACGTGACACCTAGGACTGTGCATGCCCAGTTCAACCATTGTGTGGTGCAGAAGTGATACCCCCTTACTTTTTACTCTGTATATTACCAGCCTGGAGATGGCACTTTTAGCTTCTGAAGCAGACGTACCTATTACAGGCATCCACCGCCTATCTGTCCTCATATGCTGACGACGCTGTACTTTTATCATGTACAGCGAAGGGACTGCAGTATCTCATTGATTGCTTTACCACCTTCATGGATGGGCTTGATTTTACCAGCAATTATTCTACATCTCATTTAATAGTGGTGGAGCATGGAACACCAGGTCTAAAAGCTTTTTGATTTAGAGTCGGTCCATTTATAGGTTCGACTATTTCACATATTTAGGGATTTTGTTAGACTCCAGATTTTCCTGCCATCCTTTGTTGAAGAAAAGTACAGTTTTTGACACACTCAAGTGGAGGTTAAGCTAAGAGTCTATAAAGCCAAGAGTGTCTCAATTGCCAGTAATAGATGCAACATTTGTGGCTAGGTGCACTCTTCTTAGCTTCAGGTAGCTGAGAATTTCTTTTTGAGAGCCATTTTCAATGTCCCCCAGAGCCCACCTTTTGAGTTTCTCCTTGAGGCAGTGGGTCTGAATTGACTGCATTGCATCCTCTGTTATTTTGGTTGTCCATTTGGTTGAAAGAGGACTTGTCCCTTAATAGGTTCACCCTATGTGATTGTCTGGTCCTTGATAGCATGTCTCAATTTCCCTGGGTCATCCTGAGCTTTTTGCAGACTCTGGATGTATAGTTAAGAGAGATATTTTATGGTTAAAGAAGGCTTTCCTTACCCAGGCAGCTGGGAAGCGAGAAGACGGAGCCCTCCAAAAGTGTACTGTGTGCCGCTTTCTTATGGTGAAAAATGTTCAGGGATTGGAGCCCTACTTGACTCTCAAGATTTCCAACTTTCACCAAAGGTTACTCACTTATTTTAGATTCAATTTGCTCTACCGACTTTTGTTGCCCAATGGGGTTTGGTGTAAACAAAAGGACCTTTTGGCATGCCTGTGTGATGATGTTTCCCTTCCAGATACATTCTATATCATCATGATATGTCCAAGATTCAACTACCTTCCCCACAAGTTTATTCTCCCCCTTTTTGTTATCCATGAATTTTATTCAAGTAAGGCTGGCATTTCTTTTTCTTCAGCTGTTAAAATTGCCCACTATTTGTTATTTCATGAGCTGCTTTCTCTCTGGAGTGCTGCATGGGCATAAATCTTAGTGTATGTTTTGGGAGGGCTCTTGGTTTTCTTTCAGCTTATATGATGTGATTTTTACTTGTTTCTACTCTGTTTTTTACATAGTTTATTTGTTGTTTATTTTGATCAGTTGTAATTATCATATGTGGATGCACTTTAGAGCAGTGGTTCCCAACCTGTGGTCCTGGGACCCCTGGGGGTCCCCGAAGCCTTCTCAGGGGGTCCGCGAGAGCCTAGAAAATTAAAAAATATTAACAAATATAGACAAATTAGGTCCCAAGCTTCCAGTAATGACTCAGGCAGTCCCCGGATTCCCATAATGATTCAGTGGGGGTCCCTGGGTTCCATTAATGTTAAAGTGGGGGTCCACAGAAATCAAAAGGTTGGGAACCATTGCTTTAGAGTGTTTATGGTTGCTTTTTACTGTGTACCCTGTTGGTGTGTTTTTTGTATACTTTTATGATTTCATGTAAATCAAATAAAGTTTATTATCACTCTCAGATAGGGATTCGGCATTTAAAACTCATCCATCTGTGACCTCATTACTAATTGACTGTTACACACAGTCAATTTCTTCAAAATTTTGCAATTTGGTCTGACACTTACTGGCAAAGAACTTTCCCTTCTTGCTCCTCTATGAGTCATATTTACCACCTCTTTCATTATTTCATCTTTTTCTATCACAGCGGCCCACTCTCTTAATTACCACACTATACAAACCTCATCACTCATATATCCATCACCTCATTGTTTTAATATCTTCAACAAGTTCATTCTCCTCAGGTAAGTGGGATAAGCAATTTACTAAACAGTTCTCAACCTGAAATACATTCCATGGTGTATGGGAAGTTTTATAACCTAGTAGCAAACCTTGTTAATCTGTTGGAAATCTTTTCCGTTCCCCAGGGATCATAAACCAGTGGTTTATGATCAATTTGTAAACTTAGCTTGCTTTCTCAGACATAAATTCTAAAATATTCTGTACCCCAGGCCGCTCCCAATGCTTCTCTTTCTATGAGTGAATACTTTTTTTCTCTGAATCATTCAACATAAAGAAGTCTGAGTGTTTTTTTTTTATTTCCCTACACTTCACCATAGGGAGATTTTACAGTTGGGGTGGATATCTCAGCATGGTGAACTATTGGGAAAAATTAAAACGTATATTTTACTTGGAAACAGATATTAAAAATATGTGTATATTAAATAATAGCATAAATCAATTTAAAATATGTATTTTAAATGCAAAGCAAACTAAAAAAATGCAACAGCACTATTAACATATTTTTTAAATACTTCTTTTATTAATAGAACCATAGTAATTTAAATTAAAAGATTTTTCCACAATTTAAATTAAAACATTATTCCAACCTAAAGAAAAAAAAGATTTTTTATCATGCCTTAATATTTATCCACGGGATGCACAGAATTAATGTTCATTTTGTTATATTAATTAAAATTTATTTTTATGTTCATTTCTAGATTCAAAATAGGATATTAAAATATTTTGTAATTAAAAAATAAATATGCACTATTTTTATACTTTCGTAACATTAAATTATAATTATTTATATGTTTAACTATTTATAAAATAATTTAATCACACATGAGCAAACACTTGTATTGCAACGCCATGTCATAGAAAATAATGAAGGTAGGAAATTAAAATAAACCCCCATAGAAAATTAGGTTACATGAGATTTAATTATGTTAAATAGTTCTCAATCTAAATAAATACAATATAAGGTTAAAAAAAGGTAAGAGAAGGACATATTTATTATTAAATTGTAACATATGTTAACCATTTTTAATGTAAAAAGTAATATAAATTCTTTAAATATATTTTTAATAAAGTTTTATATTGAAATTTAATAAAACATCAAACAGGTGTGTTCACCCCTCCTCTTAACAGTGTAGACATTGCAAAGTTTTATATGTTCATACCCCTTAGCACCGTCAGTTTGACTCCCATCCCGGAGTGTGCACTATATAGTTAACAATGCAGCTTACCTCACATTACTATTTAGGAATTAGCTTCTTGCCACAGTAACTGCTATTATTACAAACATATAAACTTTTACATTTTAGTATGAATAACCCAGCAGCCTCAACATGGTATTTCAAGGCCACCGTAGTATGCACCCCCCTGTCCTGCCTCTTTGTCCTTTGCACCCTAGGGGTCTTATGATCTGCCATCAGCTCTGGCTGTGTTTCACTCACCTCGAAGTCATAAGATGAATTCAGAGTGGCAATTGTGGCGACATAGCGTTCCTAATCGTAGGAATCCTCTATTGTCATCTGATGCATTCCTCATTGTAGGAATAGCTCAATTGCCAGCTGAAGTGGCACTTTACATATCCAGGTAAACTAAGCACCACCGCAAGCTGGTTATTTTGGCACCATTTTGATACTTCTATACCCATGTGGTCCCTGAATTAACTCAAGCACCTCCCAGGTCATTGTTCGTCCTGATGAGACTCTGGTACCCTTTTTTTAGGGTCAAAACATCGTTGAGAGCTAAACGGGACAGACCTCTTTGGCTCAGAATGATGTTAAACCATTGAATGGACAATATATATCCTAATTGTAACAAGAGGTTGTTCTTATGAAATACACCAGAGATCAGCATAAATACCTGCTATTTTTTCTAATGTGATTTTGATGTTGCTTTGACAGATCAGTCTGTACATCCTTGGTATATATTTATGTATGAAAATAATTGTACATGCTTTCACAAATATATATTCATTAAGAAGCATGTGTCTATTTGATCTGTTTTGGCATTATAATAAGTATCATTCATTGAAATCTTTTTCCTGGAAGAACGTTTGTTTATTTGGGTCATCTAGTTATTACATTGTGGTTTAAATCAAAGAGCTCATGGATGTCTTTGGGCTCCACTTACACAGTACAAAGAAGTATAGTGAGTATTGTTTGCATGATGTCTTTGTGAAGCAACAGTGTTCCCCATCGTCACCAAAGATTTGAGTTTCGTAAGTGCTAGTGCTTTTTTTGCTCTGTAAGTGTGCCAGATTCGACCCCATACCATCTAGGTTAGTCTCCTTTTGCAAGTTGTGGGTTTCCCTAGTAGCTGTCTCCTTATAGTCCATGAGGTCGCCCAGGAACTGCACCTTGTCCAAAGTATTGAATCTCAAGAGCCCAAAGTTCTGATGCAAATGTGAAAATAAATATTACAAATATGTTTATGTTAAATTTTAATGTTTTTTTTATATTCATTTTACATGTAAGACAAAAGAAAAAATGCTACACCAGTATTATATTTATTTTTTTAAATAATTATTTAATTAATCTACATATATTAAATTTAATTTAAAATATTTTTTGAAGTTTAAATTGAATAATACATTCCCCATAAGAAATACAATATTTTAAAATGCTATAATTTTTTTTGAGCCAATTTTAATTGTTTTCATCTTAGAGATACAATACAATATATTAGTTAATGCAAAACTGTTTACAGATTCTGTATAAATATGACACAGTTAGTATTTTGGCAGGAATAGATGGTTCATAACATGTATACAGAAACATTTTCAAACTTCAGATCACAACAGTGAGGATCCCACCCCATAGACCCACGCCACCGTGTCTATGCCCTCTTCTATATTTAGGCCACTCCTGTGTGCACAGGTAGGCGAACATTGTGAAAAGTTGCGTGTGACTTTTGGCGGTGGATCACTTGGTTTGGAGGTCGATGAAGAACCCAGCTAGCTGCGAGAATTAATGTAAATTGCAGGACACATTTATCATCAACACTTCAAACACACCTTGCTGCCCAAGATTTCTCCTAGGGCTATGTCAGTCTGTGGGTTTCTTGACCGTAAATCCCTCTGGGGCTTTTCCTGTGGTGTGGCCGGGGCCTGTTTTCCCCCCTCCAAGGTCAGACCCCCGATTGCCCACATCAGGATCCCACCGCCGTCCTGTCCTGGAAGTATTCGGCTGGCACACCTAAGTCTTGCCACATTGGCTCACCCGTGTGCCCAGGACATATCCCAGAGCACCTGGAAGTTGGAATCCATTAAGTAGCGTGTAACAACTCACCTGCCAAATCAACTAGCCCTGAAAATGAATGGTCCTTGAGTGTCAGGCCCATACCTTGTAGTTTTTTGCAGTAGCCAGTGCTGAGAGCCACATGCCCGAGCAGCGACAAGTGAGAATACTGCTGCGGTGCACACAGAAGCTTTGGGCATGTTCGGGGTGCCTGGCTGTGTGCCTGTCTGTGGTGTCCCACGGCTGCCCATGTGCACCGCCTCAGGTGCCTACCTCCACATCGGGCTCCCTGGGGGTAGGCCAACTCCCCTGCTGTGCCTGCAGGCACTGTTTGCCTTGTGGGCCACAACCTCTGATCTGGGAAAAAAAGGTATGGTGCCGTGACCCCCGGTCTCAGCTTCCCCCCAGTGCTTCAGCATCTGAATACGCCCTCAGATCAAACATGGTAACCCACTGAATTTAAGCATATTAATAAGCATAGGAAAAGAAACTAACGAGGATTCCCTCAGGAATGGTGAGTGAAGACGGAAGAGCCCAGTGCTGAATCCCTGCCTGGCAGTGGGCATGGGAAATGTGGCCTACAGAAGACCAAATCCCCAGGATCACTCAGGGGTCCAAGTCCTTCTGATCGAGGCTCACCCAGTGGACAGTGTTAGGCTGGTAGCAGCCCCCAGCATGCCAGGATTGGGTCTTCTTGGAATCAGGTTGCTTGGGAATGTAGTCCAAAGTGGGTGGTAAACTCTATCTAAGGTTAAATACAGGTGTGAGACCGAGTTCCATCGTACTCCACTGATGATGTGCTGTTGCAATAAAAATGATGCTCAGTACAAGAGGAACCACAGGTTCAGAAATTTGGGCCCATAAATAAAAGAAAAATACAGAGCGCGACGCTGCGCCAAAAAACACAGGGATGTGCCATATTTAATTGAATACAGCGCACCCCTGTGTTGTCCCCTGCAACTGCGCTAAATTGAGCTGCCTACTGCCAACGCAGGCATCCTTGCATCATTGTACAAGGATGTCTACGTTAAGAGGTTTGATTGTTTATGTGTGGGAAGGTGTCTCTTGCTGCACATAAACAATCACTAATGGCAATTTGGCACTTCTGTGTGTGCTGCAGAATGGCAAAACATAATTTTGAAATAATTATTTATGTGCAGGATGGGACATGTTCCAGCACATAAACAATCATGTCTGCCATTTTACTCTTTCTATGAGTGCTGCAGACTGCAGCACTCATAGAAAAAGAAAAGAAACGAGGAGTAAAAAAAAGTATTCCTCCTCGTTGCACCTGTTATATTTTGTTGATGCCTCTAGTTTATGAAATCTCATAAATCTGAGGCAGCGTCATAATGCAATAGGTGTTGCTGTGGCACGCCCATTGCAACACCCATTACACGCCCCTTCCACACAAAGTGCTGCATGTAAAGGGGTCGTATTTACAAGGTGCATTAAGCCGCAAAATATATGCAACGGCGTAGGGCATAGCGCCACTGAAGCATCACTAAAAGTGACGCTCTGGTGGCGCTAGGGGCTCTTAAATATGCCCATTGGTGTTTGGGTGAGAAGCCAATGGGGTGAACCTGCCATCTGTGGGATTATGACTGAATACCTCTAAGTCAGAATTCCCTCTAAACTGTAATAATACAGCAGTGCTGTGGAGCCTTGTTTGGCCTAGGATAGAAGGCCTCTCGCTTGGGGACCAGAGTGTGGACGGAAAAGGGACACCTCCATTGCCATAAGTGCACCGCATGTTCGCCACCATGTGCCACCCAGTACAGGGGGGCCTTCCCCTCCTGCCCTATGTCCCTGGGCGCATGGTTGGGGGCTTGATCCCTTGTAGGTCATGAGGGTGACCAAATGGCTGGAGCAGGGTCCCTACCTCTCAAAAGTTGCCCAGAGGCAGGTAGTCCCAGGAAGGAGCCTCCCCAGCGCCGGTTTCAGAGTGCACAGGCACTCTGCCCTTTGCTGATGTCCATGATCTTGGGTCATCTGGTCACTGGGTCATCCCGGGCTATCTGGTCTTCGTGCTGGATGCCCAGATGGCCTGGTGGGCTGGCTGACCAGATGGCCGACTGGCCGGCAAGGCTAACTCTAACTTTTGTCCCCCAACGGGGATTCTGTAAGCTCCCACTTTGTGGGGGATTAATAATTTAGGAAAATGGGCTTCCCTGGCAGGTCCATGGGGAGAGGTGGCAGTCACTATCCAGGGCTGTGTGACTCTTGCTTCCCCACTGGGTTTGGGGTAGAGAGCAGAGACCAAACCTGCAAGAATGCCCAGCCCCCGGGGCGCTGAGCTGAAACACGAGCCCAGGAGAGTGCCCTCGGTTGATGCCTGGGCCCGGTCTTGCATGGCAGCAGCTGTCGATGTCCTGTGACACCCAGCAGGACCAGAGCAAAGCTTACCATTCTCTTAAGAACAAGTGGGGCCTGGAAAGAGGAAGCAGCAGGCCCGGGAAGGCCTCTCTCCCTTCTCCGGCAGGGAGGGAGGCTGTGGTAGTGCCCTCGGTCAGAGCTCCGAAGGGGCCAGGGGTCCATCTGCTTGGCAGTCCACCCCCTGTATTGAGATGCTGGCGGGTCTACGTATGAAAGATGGTCCCAATCCCGCCAACTCCTAGGATTGTTCGCTATCTAAATACAGCAGAAAGGACTCCATAAGCTTGACGGAGTACTTGAAACTGCTGCCATGGAGGGACGGCTGCCACCACAAAGGGAATCCGCCTCCACAGAGGAAATTCAGCTGCCACGGAGGGAGTCACTCCAAGGTCGTAATTAGGCCCTTATAATTATAACATTGGCCTCACCCATTTTTTGATGGGGTGGAGAGATATAAGTTACTCTTTTGAGTAACTTTGCACTTGGATTTTGTAAATAGCTAAAAAGTAGTAAATTCATTCAAAAGTGTTAACTACTAAAAAAGAGTTACTTTTGTGAATCAATCCCAATGATTTTAACGATGATACTTAATACTCATGTACAATCTATATACTAAACAGTTTTTTGCAGGCCTGAAGGTGGTACAAAGTTTATAATTTTAATGTTTAATGGTTCAAGGAATATTGTGTTAATTGCTATCTTAAAAAGTATTTCTCTATTAACTACTTGACTCCTGCAACTATTTTTAGCACCTGTAATAAGCAACAAGGTGTAGGAAAGTGCCCTTTTGACATGGTCATCCCTCCACTTTTTGCCTGGTTTTGGGCATAATGTCAAATGAAAGTGCACTGGGTTACTGCAAACTAGGACCCCAGTGCCAAATCGCGTTCACAAAAAACTGCACAGTTGTTTTTTCTCAATTGGAAAAACCTTTAGCACCCACTGTAAGTCCCTAGTAAATGGTACCCCTGGTACCTAGGACCTGGGGTACTAAGGAGGTTCCCTAAGGGTTGCTGCACAAATTGTGCCACCCTAAGGGACCCCTCACCAAGCACATGACCTGCTGCCATTGCAAGCTGCATGTCTTGGTGCAGGCAAAAGTGAAAACATGACATGGCACACAGCCTCTGTGCCATGTCCTCTAACCTCTGCATGCAATATATGTAAGTCACCCCTCTAGCAAGCCTTACAGCCCTAAGGCAGGGTGCATTATATTACATGTAAGGTTATATCTGCACGAGCAGATATGCCCTGCCATGTCTTTGTCGATTCTCAGACATAGTAAGTGTCAGAGAAGGCCGGCCAAACATACATGAGCCACAACACAATTGTGACCCTGCCCCTTTTAATACAAAAGGATAATAAGCTTAGTTTACCATTGTTTTGTAATAGCTGCTTCTGCTGGCTGGGGGGCGAAGCTCCTCCGCCCTAATGGAGGAGACACACCCGGTAATCAGTGGAGAACATGTCCCAGTGGAAAAATTCATGACATTAGAAATGGTTTGGTTGGTTTGCTACATACATAGAGCCTGATTTAGAATTTGGGGGAGGGTACTCCATTGCAACTGCGACGAAGAATATTCTGCAGTAAACCCTCTGTCCACTGGCATGATTTACATTTGGGCGAACCTTAAGTATGACAGTGACAGACCCTACTCCAGATCTGTTGCTGACATACTCCTCCGACAGCCCGACAGAGCACTGCCCAACCAATTTCAAGTGGACAGTGTTATATTTTTTTATTGCTATTCGTAACTGCCAGGTTTGAGGGACAATAAAAACAAGCATTTGCAATACAACGGGTCTCCCATTTGCTCGAATTAGAGCTATTAGCATTGTAAACTCCTAACCAGACATTTCTTGTCACACAAATTAAAAGAAAAAAATGAAGTGTGATCGCGCTATGTAAAATGCAGCGCGATCGCGCTGAAATTGAAAATGGAAAAACAGAACACGATTGCGCTATGTAAACCTGAGCGCAATCACGCTGCGTGGCAAATAAAAAGATAAAGTAGTCCGCAAACCATGCTGAAAACATGGAGCCTCATATGTTTTCAGTAGTTTACCAGTGCTGTGTAGGTGTGCTAAACACCAGAGAAGGCATGACATATGCATGTATGCCTTTCACGAATGAAAGCAAGCAGATTTTAAAAGGCAAGCCCACAAACTAATGAAAGTGACTGGCGTGACATGGGTGTGGTTAGAAGCCCAAAGAGAGATTACTGCAGGGAACTGAGCACTTTGCGCTCACCCCTAAAAAGTAATGACCCCATCACATTAAGAGATAACTGCTCTGGTGTGGGGATTATTAGTCTTTGCTTTTTTTAAACCAAAATCCCTCTTACAAAGGTAAACACTTAAACTTAAAGTTTGATGGGTGCCATCATGTTTGAAGGAGCTGTCTGTCAAACTTCAACACATTGACAAGAACGACCAAAATGGCAGTTTCGACCATTAACTAGATATGTCCGCAAGCCCGACGAACATTCCTAAATGAGGCGGACTCTGTCACCGTGGAAGAATCCAATCTATACTCCATGACTTAAATCAGGCCCTAAATCCAATATATTGCCTGTAAACACGTTGGCTTGATGCCACATGGATCTGTGTACATATTTGTTTTTCCTGGCTTTATGTTAATATATAATGTTCTCAGTAGTGTTCATGGAACTAGGACAATGATTAACGGATAGCACTACTGTCATGTCAGTTTTCACTGATAAAAAAGTTACAGAGTCCATCGAGCAATAAGGATGTTATTGATCTTCTAGTTGAATTAAAATTGTTTATACATCCTTTGATAGTTGAAAAGTTCGAAATAAAATTATTTTTGTGTGACTATAAATTAAAAGATGTTCTGAAGTATTTTTAAGTTTTAAGTTTAAGTTTCTGGAGTCAGTATCAAGAGCCTTGGAAGCAGAGTTCACATTTAGCTGTACACTGGAAGATTAGCAGGTCAATGAGAAGCAATACTGCAGCGGTACAAAAATTCAAAATGTGCACATCTCTCTGCATAGTTGTAAAACCTTTCCCGCCTTGTGCACCTACATGGCACCTGCAACTCACTACTTCTGGCTGTTCATTTGGGGAGCTCTGCTCGTGTGACCTCGGCACAATCCATCCTCTTTTACAACGTATATGCACAGCCTCAGCACAGCTGATTTTGTTCTGAGGTGGAAGTAACATGGTTGTGAATAAAAGGTCACTACCATTATCACCACAGAAAATTATACCACTTCTAATTTCAGACTTATTCTAGGAAAATCACCAGACCTAGTTCTGCATAGATTCAAAAAGTGACGCTCAGCCTCTGCCACACAGCCCTCTAGAAACACTTGATTCAGAAAGTAAAGCTATGGAGCTCACTGTGGACCCATAAACTGGAATGATTTTAATAGAAATGCCTTTAATTGGTATTCAGTAAAAACAAAAACAGAAAGTAAGAGTGCTCCAAGCCTAGGAATTTAATGGGAGCAATCGGCACTAGTACGGACATTTCTTTGACCGCGGATTAAATGTTGTACAATATGCATACAGAGACTTGTAGCGGTGAGAAAATAAGACGGCCGATTCACAAAGGGAATCGTAACTTTAGACTTGTAAAAGTATTCTGACTCAAAGGATGCCTGGAAAAGTGTGCCACTTTACTAACGTACTAGTGACCGAATCGTGTTTTTACATCACTGTTATTTCTTCAATGCTTTATTCCACTGCCTGGAAAGGCAGACCAATGTGCAATTGCGCATCTTATTTATTTCGTTTCAACAGAGAAAATATTTTTCCTTGTGGAGAAACCACTTCTCCACCATCACCCAATATGTGGGTGTTCCACTACCAGTTTCGCTCTGGAACAGGAATTACTCAAGACCTTTGTTAGTGTAAAATCTCTGACGTTTTTGAGAATGGGAAGTGGTCAGAGCCATTGTAGCCATTCACAGGAAAGTCACGTTTTGGGCCTCCCACTACCCACCCAATAGGTGGAGTTTTTCATGTCACAATTGTACGCACTTTCACAATTATGGAGTAGCAAAACAATTTAGTGTTGATATGGATCATTTTGTGGATAGCTTTCCAGCGTAAATGTATCAGATATCCTCACTTGTAGACTTTGGAAGCCTGATTCCACTCCTCAAATCCATAATGTGCTACCCATCTCATACCAAAGATTTGTGTTTTTGGAATCTGAGGGTAATGGCAGTAGACTAGCTTCTTTCATGTGAATCTTCTGCATAATACCTATTTCTTGCTTGACTGCAATCAATTTAGATTATTTAATAAAATACATGTATTAGAAATTTCACAAATTTCATAACATGACATACTTGAAAATCAGTACCATGTCCCTCCCATCGCCCATGGGAAGACATACATTTGTACCAGGTTCCTACAACAGCAAGACAAAATACATTCTAATGTGTTGGAAAAAGCACACTTCATTCAGCCGAGACAGCATTGGGCCCCTTCGTCCTGTAAAGACTGACTGTCTTCTCCCTCCCATAGTCAGTTCCTGTATAACTTTGCCATTCAGCCCATATCTTGAAGTTCTAGCACAGGCCACCCATGGACTCACAGATAGGCAATTCCAAAGACATACTTTAGCTTAGTCCCTTGGCACACCTCGCCAAGGATGGGCTAGATGCATTCCCCCATTTGCTGGTGATTATCACTGTTAGAAAAGGGGTCTTTGGTTGGTAGTCAGGTTGACCCCTGTCCAAGCAAGGACCCTCACTCTAGTCAGGGCAAACGAGAAGCATACCCAGTTAACCCCTGATCATCCCCTTGGTAGCTTGACATGAGCAGAAAGGCTTAACCCAGAGACAATTTGTAAAGTATTTGTACCAACACACACAGTAATACAGTGTAAACACTACAAAAGGACTCAGCACCAGTTTAGAAAAATAGCCAATATTTATCTGAACAAAACAAGACCAAAATGGCAAAAATCCAATATACATAGGCAAAGTTATGAATTCTTAAACATTAAACTCCAATATAATGCTTAGAAACACGAATGCTTCGATAAGGTGATATCACGGTGCTGTGACGGAGTCGTTCCCAACAATCTGACGCTAAGGGTGCCGGTCACAGAGTCACACGGACTCCCAGGTACAGTACCTTGTGAAAAATGAGGAAACAAGCTGATGCTGCAACCGAAGCGGCAATGGATCCTGCGATGCCTCGATCCCCGACTCTGTATACTGGCTTCTTTCCTCATTTTCACAAGGTACTGTATCTGGGGGTCTGTGTGACTCAGTGACCAGTGCCATTAGCATCAGATTGTTGATAACGACTCAGTCACAACGCCGTGATATCACCAATTCGAAGCATTTGTGTTTCTAAGCGCTTTGTCGAAATGTAATCTTTAAAAATTCATAACTTTGCTTGTGTATGTTGGATTTTGTCGTTTTGGTCTTGTTTTGCTCAGATAAATATTGACTATTTTTCTAACCTTGTGTTGAGTCATTTTATAGTGTTGTCACTGTATTACTGTGTGTGTTAGTATAAATACTGTACACATTGTCTCTGAGTTAAGTGTTTCTGCTCATGCAAAGCTACTAAGGGGCTGAGCAGGGGTTAACCAGGTGTGTTTATCCTTTGCCCTGACTAGAGTGAGGGTCCTTGCTTGGATAGGGGGTAACCTGACTGCCAACCAAAGACCTCATTTCTAACATTGGTGGCAGCAGTGGGACTGAATTTGTATTTCTACTTGACATACAATGATTAAGTGTACACTGCTACTTTCAGTGCAGACCATTACGTGACCACATAACACTTGTTTTTGTGATATTGCTTTTTTTCTCTTCTTGGACTTCATCTGCTTCAGTTTTTTGACTTGTGAACTTCTCATTGGGAACTCTTTGTTTTGCCTTTGTTCTGCAATTTTGACTTGCCATAATGTCTCAATCTGGAGATGCACCACCTGGAGCTGTTTTTGAGTTGTAGAAGCTAGAGATTTATACAGTTGCCCAACTGAAACAGTTCAGTAACTATCTTGCCTGTCCCATTAGGAGCTCCGCCAGGAAAGAGGAGCTGCAAAAGGTACTAAGGGCTTGGGTTACAGCCAAGGAGGTTAGGGGCACACAGAGGAGGAGATTGAGGGTGAGGAGGTGCAAGACAGCCATGAGGGTGAGGCAGAGGTGCCTGCAATACCAGAGGGGAGGGTCTCCAGGATGGGTAGCATTGTGTCCTCTATAGGTCTGACTCCTGAAGAGTTGCAGGACAGACAGGCAGAGAAAGTGCACCAATTTGAGTTGGAGAAGCTCAAAATGCAGATTTAGGAAAAGAGGCTGGCCATTGAGGAGAAGAAGATACTGCTGGCTCATGAGCTCAGTTTAAGGGAACTAGATCAGAGGAGCCAGTCTAGTAGAGATGGTGGCAGAAGTACTGCAGTGCAGCCTGAAGGGAGGTTGCACATTCCCAAAGACCTAGTTAAGGATTACAAGAGGGAGGATGTTATCTACTTGTGATTTAAGAGGTATGATTCTGCTCTCCATGTGAACATGGTCCCTGAAGAACATTGGGGGGCAGGTCTGTGGAAGCAGTTTGAAGTAGAAGGGAGGGACACCTTGACATCCTTAGGGGATCCTCAGGGACTCACCTACACTATAATGAAGGACAACCTACTCACCAGGTATAGTCTCACCCCTGAGCAGTATAAGGGAAAGTTTGGGTCCTACATGAAGAAGGAATTCCAAACATGGTTAGAATGTCTTGACTCTTTCTGCAGGTCACTGGATGGTTGGGTGAAGGGCAGTAAGGTAACTTTAATTGCCTGGGAGCACTTGTGCGGTCTTTGTTTTCCAGAGCAGTGCTAGCATCTGATTGACTGCAAGCTGACTGACCACAGGAAGCTTGCGTAGGAAGTGGACCATTGGGAGAGCACCAGGGTCCAAAAGAGGTATGGGGAGACCACGCCAATGGTGGTCAGGATCCCTCTCAGAAGAAGTGGGGGATAAAGGTAAACAAGGGGAGTTCTCTAAATGGTCCCAACCTAGATCCCTGGGTAAGGATTTCCAGCCACTAGTTGAAAAGAAATCATGGTTTTCTAAAGGGAAACCTGCGGAGTGGGGTTTATGCAAGTGTTATGCATTTGATCAGGTGGGTCATATGAGGGGGGATCTCAAATTGTCGGGCCGCACCGCGCGGCGCGAGCCGAGCGTTCGGCACAAGCCGGGCGTTCGGCTCGGGCCGCGATTCGCGTCCTTAAGACGCGGCGCGCCCCGAGCCTTTCCTGCACCCTACGAGGCCCCAGACCTTACATGGGGCCTCGCTCTGCTCTTTCTCTCCGCATTGTTGGGGTCTCCTGACCCCTCTTACCTGTTCTTGCTCCTTCTTCTTTCTTTTTTCCTGGATCTGTTTGTTGCACTTTCCTTTATGTTTTCTCCCCCTTCCCAGGTTCCCTTTCTCTTCCCAGCATTCCTCATTCCCTATTCTCTATGGTTTCTACTCCATTCTGTTCTATCTACTTTTTCCCTACCTAAGATGGTGTCCTTTTTCTTCCTGTGGGTCACTTCCTGTTTCTTGGTATATAAGGGAGGTGTTTTCTTCTTTTCTTTGCGCTGCAACACTCTCTGTTCAGATGGTGTCTTCGCTCCTGATTTCCTAGCTTTTTGGTTCTGGAATTCGCCAATTCTGTGTATTTTGAATTCAGTTCTTTTTGATTCCTGTCTTCTGTTCTTGTTTTCAGGAATCATTCTGTTGGAGGTTTTTTCCCCTTTTTCGGAAGTTTTTTTTTCCCTCTGGCGCTATTTTCTGAAGGTCACGGTCTGTTCTTGGCGTATCCATTGCCTACAGCACCGTGGCTACCAGAAAGAGTCGCCCCTTTTTGGGCCAAAGCCGAACACTCAAGATCCACGCCACGAGATCTGCAGATTCCAGGCGCAAGCAACACGTAAGTCGTGACACAAATGTCCCAAGTGGACACTAGCACCCACTGGTACTCCGTCACAGGGTCTGGCCAGTGTAGTGCTTGGGTAGGAGTTGGTTCAAGGTGGAAGGGAGCCAGCTGAGATGACCCATGTCTCACTAGGGGACAGTGAGATGGTCCAGAGAACCCTCGTGCCTGAGAACACTAAAATGTACAGGCAGTGGGTGACCATCAATGGATAGAGGGTGGGGGCTCTGAGAGACACAGGAGACAGTGTGATTACTGCGAGAAGTCATCTGGTGTCTGAAGAGCAGGTAGATCCCCATGTACTTCACCAGATAGACAACTCAGAGCACCTGTGCAGAGTGGCGCAGGTTCCCTTTGAATGGAAGGGGTCTCAGGTGCTTTGAGAATAGCTGTGAGTCCAACCTTGCCTGTAGATTGTCTGCTTGGCAATGACGTGGAGGATTCCCCTGGGAAGGAGGTAGAACACAGATCTCACTTGGAGATGTTGGGTCTGCCTGGGTGGGTTTGTGTGTCCACCCGGTCAATGGCAGCCCGTCAGGGTGATCAGGAGACCCTGGAGCCTGAAAGAGTGGCCCAGGTGTCTGTCAGAAGGAGGAAGGGCAAGGGGCATGGGAAACCCACTCCAGAAGTTACCACGATTCAGGAGGAGGCTGAACCTTGGGGGGAAGCCCTGGAGCCTACAGGGGAACAGGTGGCTGAACTAGGGGAGGTTCTCGAGCTGACTCAGTGGCAGCAGGAAGGAGGACCCACCAGGGAAGCATTCTGTGAGGCACAGAAGGCATGCCCTACTCTGGAGATTTCCCAGCAGCAGGCCGCAAAACAGGCATCTGGCGAGGAGTCTGGTTCACATCTGATTTATTGGGAGGGTGGCCTCCTGTATAGTGAACCTAAGGTTGCTGAGCCTGGGTCAGCCTATGTGCTAGTGGTACCCCAGTGCTTCAGAGCCTTCCTACTGGGTCTGGCTCATGATGTGCCTTTAGCTGGACATTTGGGGCAGGAAAAGACATTTGGGGCAGGAAAAGACCTTTGAATGGCTTGTCACCCACTTTTACTGGCCCCAAATGTACAGGCACTCAGATGCACACTGCAGGTGTTATCAAACTTGTCAGGCAAGTGGCAAGAGTGGGGGGAAATGTAAGGCTCCCCTCCAACCTTTTCCTGTGGTCAGCATCCCCTTTAAAAAGGGTTGGTATTGAGTTTGTGGAACCTCTGGATCCCAAGACAGCCATGGGCAACAGGTTTATCCTTGGTGGACCATGCCACCAGGTACAATGAAGCCATTCCTGTAAGATCAATCACTGCCCCTGTGGTGGGACGTGCTTTGATCGGGGGTTTACCCACATGGAGTTCCCCAAGGAAGTGGTATCTGATAGGGGTACCAACTTCTTATCTATATATATGAAGTCTCTCTGGAGGGAGTGTGGGCTAACCTAAAGGTTTACTACTCCTCACCACCCCCAATGGTTAAGAGATTCAACCACACCTTGAAGGACATGATCATAGGGCTGTCAGAACCCTTGAGGTGTAAGTGGGACATCCTCTTACCATGCCTTCTGTTTGCCTACAGGGATGTGCCACAAAGGGGTCTTAGATTTAGCCCTTTTGAGTTGTTGTATGGCCACCCTGTCAGTGGATCTTTGAGTCTGGTTAGGGACGGCTTGGAGAAAGCCTCCAGTAAGCCTCCCAGAATGCATTCAGTTACATGCTGGCTTTTAGAAACCAGACAGCCTGCTTCAGGAAGCTCGCTCAAGAGAACCTGAAAGCAAGCCAGTGAAACACTGGTATGACCAGAATGAGTTTTAACCTGGCCAGAAAGTCTGGGTGATGGCCCCATGGGAGCCTCGGGCTCTCCAGGACAAGTGGACTGGGCCTTTTGAGGTGGTGGAGCACAAGAGTGATGTCACCTATCTGATGAAATTGCGGACTCCTAAGTACCCTTTTAGGGCCCTACATGTGGACCGCCTCAAGCCTCACTTTGAGAGGAAAGAGGTGACAATGCTCCTAGCAATGGATGATGGGGTGGAGGAAGAAAGTGAGCCTCTTCCTGACCTCCTGTCTGCTAAGGAGAAATATGGGTCTGAGGAGGGTGTGAACCTTTCCCCCTCACTGACCCCAGAGCAACACATGGACCGTCGCCAAGTGTTGGGGCAGTTTGCCTTATTGTTTTCCTTGATCCCAGGGGTCATGCACTTGTGCATACATGATGTGGACACTGGGGACAGTCCACATGTGAAACATGAAATTTACAAAGTGACTGACAAGGTTAGGGCCAACATTAAAGATTAAGGCCCATATTTATACTTTCTTTGTGCCGCATTTGCGCCATTCTTTGACGCAAAAGCGGTGCAAACTTACAAAATACAATTATATTTTGTAAGTTTGTGCTGTTTTTGCGTCACAAAATGACACAAATGAGGTGCAAAAAAGTATAAATATGGATATTGGTATCCAAAATATTAGCTCTTGGGGTTATTGAGTTCTCCAGTAGCCCATGGGCCACTCCTGTTCCAAAAGCTGCGGCTCCTGGTTCCACTTCAGAATTCAGGTTCTGTGTGGATTACCAGGGACTCAATGCGTTCACTAAGACTGACGTGCACCCCATCCCCCGAACTGATGAGCTAATTGATTGGCTGGGGCTGCCAAATATCTAAGTACATTTGACCTGACCTCTGGATATTGGCAGATTGCTCTGACTGAGGAGGGTAAGGAGAGGTCTGCATTCTCTACCCAGCTAGGCACTACCGGTTTAGGGTGATGCTCTTTGGGATTAAAAATGCCCCTGCCACCTGTTACAGGCTGGTTAACCAGGTGTTGGCTTGATTGGATGATTTCAGTGCAGCCTACCTGGATGACAAACCTGTGTTCAGCTCCACTCAGAGAAACACTTGCAGCACCTCTGCAAAGTGTCAAGAGGCCCTATAGAAGGCAGGCCTCACTATTAAGGCTAGCAAGTGCCAAATAAGCAGGATTCTTTAGTGTACTTGAGGCACGAGGTAGGGAGTGGCCAGGTGGCACCCCTAAAACCCAGCATTTACACTATTTCGGCTTGGGAACCTCCCAAGCCCCAGAATGAGGTGAGAGCCTTTTTTAGGTCTCACAGGTTACTATAGTAGGTTTGTTAAGGGGGGTGGCACCATTTTTGTTCCCTTACAAGAGTTAACTTCTAAGAAGCAACCAAAGAAAGTGGTCTGGACAGAGTCTTTCCAGACAGCGTTTGATGCCCTGAAGGCCGCCCTGTGCAAGGCACCGGTGCTGAAGGCACCTGACTTCTCTCTAGAATTTGTCCTGCAGACTGATTCTTCAGAGCATGGTGTAGGAACAGTGTTGTCACAGCTAATGAAGAGGGCCTATATCAACTTGTAGCCTTCATCAGTAGGAGGTTTCTTCCCAGGGAACATAGATGGAATGCAATTGAGCGTGAAGCTTTTGCTGTGGTGTGGGTGCTGAAGAAGCTAAGACCCTACTTGTTTGGGAGTCACTTCTGGGATCAGACCGACCACAGGCTCCTCAGATGGTTAATGCAGATGAGGGGTGATAATCCAAAACTGTTGCAGTGGTCCATTTCCCTACAGGGGATGGACTTTACAGTGGAACACTGCCCTGGAACAGAACACTCCAATGCTGATGGTCTGTCCATATTCTTCCGCCTTAGTGAAGAGAACTCCAATGAGGTTGGGTAGTTCTCCCCACTTTCAGCTGGGGGGGCACGTGATAGACCTGCCTTTCTTGGCTTGGTCACCCCTAACATTTTGACTCTGCTTCCCAAGTTGTTGCAGTGTGCTGGGCTCTGTTTTTGCTGTTTTTGTTACTCTGGGCACTTTACCACGGCTGGCCAGTAGTAATGTGCAAGTGTGCCCTATGTGAAATGGTATGCGCAATTGGCTTTTCCCTGATTGCCATATTTGAATTACTAGTAAGTGCCTAGTAAAATTCACTAGAGGTGCCCATGGACAGTAAATCAAATGATACTAGTGGGCCTGCAGTACTGGTTGTGCCACCCACATTAGTAGCCCTGTAAACATGGCTCAGACCTACCACTGCAGTGTCTGTGTGTGCAGTTTTAAACTGCCAATTAGACATGGCAAATGTACCCACTTGCCAGGCCTAAACCTTCCCTTTTTGTACATGTAAGGCACCCCTAAGGTAGGTCCGAGGTAGCCCATGAGCAGGGTGCAGTGTATGTTAAAGGTGGGACATGTACAGCTGTGTTTTACATGTCCTAACAGTGAAATACTGCCAAATTAGTTTTTCACTGTTGCAAGGCCTGTCTCTCTCATAGATTAACATGGGGCTGCCTTTAAATATCCTTAAAGTGCAGATTCCCTTTGAGAGCAGATAGAGATGGAGTTTTGGGTCTCTAAACTCACAAATTAAAAATACATATTTTTGTGAAGGCGGTTTTTAGATTGTTAGTTTGAAAATGCCACTTTTAGAAAGTAGTCATTTTCTTGCTTTAACCATTCTGTGACTGCCTGTTTGTTGATTCCCTGTCTGGGTCAGACTGACAGTTGGGCTGTTTGCGAATCTCCTATAGACAGTGACACAAAGGGAGATAGGGTGTAGCCTGCATATTCTGACAAGCCCTCTGGGCTAGAGTGGAGGGAGGAGTGGTCACTTACACCTGAATGGGCTGTGCCTGCCCTCACACAATGCAGTATCCAACCCTCTGGTGTGTGTCTGGGGCCTGGCCTGGGCAAGGCAGGATCCTGTAAACAACAGAAACCTGTTCTTTGAAGTTGGGCAAATTCAACAGCAGAAAGGGGTATAAGTATTGGACCCAAAACCCCAGACTTTAGATTTCTTCAAGATTCACTTCTGGACCCAAGAGGAACCTCTGTCAAGGAGAAGAGCTGAAGACCTGAGGAGAAGTGCTGCCCCTGCCCGTGACTGTTCTTTGCTGGGCTATCCTGCAGTTGCTGCTTCAGTCTGAGGGAGGGGACAAAGACTAGACTTTGTTGTATATTCATGCTTGAAAAGAATCTCCAAGGGCTTGGACTGAGCTTGTCCTCTGTTCTGAAGTATCAGGGCCATCAAAGACTCCCTCTGGCAGCACCTGGACTCTTTGCTGAGACTCCTTCCCTGCCAAGTGTTGCCTAATCCAGTCAATGGGCCCTTGAAAGGAGAAGCTGGTGGAAAATCAAGAAGAACTGTAGCCACTTCAGATGACTCCGGACTGACGCCACTGCCGGATTCTGCGACACCGTCTGCACCTGAAGCCATGGTCCTCATTGGAGTACAATGACCCTGCAGGTCCGACGCTGCAGCAGCCCCGCCGAAGTCTGCAACTCCGTGAGTCTTGAAGTGCTGTGTCACCGATGTCCGTGACACCCGACCGCCGTACCACACTGTGACCGCCGGATATCAACCCCGTCGGATGTGCACAGATCTAACGCTTTGCACCCCCGCTGCCTCACCTCCACGTCTCCGCAACAAGGTCCTGATGCCTCTTCGTGAAGCCTCCGCTCCTTTGCTCTGCAGCACTAGAACCAATGCCGCATCGGATCCAGCGACACTGCAATCCCCAACTCTGTACCTGGAGGTCCATGTGACTTTGTGACCCACACCATTAGCGTCAGATTGTTGGAAACAACTCCGTCACGATGACGTGATGTCACACATTCGAAGATTTTGTGTTACTAAGCGCTATATCGAAGTTTAATCTTAAAAAAATCATAACTTTGCTTTTGTATGTTGGATTTTTGTGGTTTTGATCTTGTTTGCTCAGATGAATATTGGCTATTGTTCTAACCTGAAGTTGAATAATTTTGTAGTGTTTGCACTGTATTACTGTGCGTGTTGGTACAAATACTGTACACATTGTTTCGGGGTAAGCCTTTCTGCTTGTGCCAAGTTACGAATGGAGTGATCGGGGGTTAGCCAGGTGTGTTTCTTCTTTGTCCTGACTACAGTGAGGGTGCTTACTTGGACAGGGGGTAACCTGACTGCCAACCAAAGACCCCATTTCTAACAATCTCTTTCTGCCGCCAAGAGGCCATGAGGAGAAAAGCTAGTTTGTAATGATTAGAGTCGAGATCCTCCATGGCACACATTGATGTGAATTTGGGGTCGGGGTCCAGGGGCCAGCCCAGCACCTCCCCCGCCATCCTGTGCACACCAGTCCAAAAGTGCTAAAGTGCCCAGCAGGATCAGATTGTGTGGAGAAAATCACCCTCCACTGAGCCACATATAAGACAAACTGGAGGGGGGAACCTTCCAAAGCACCAAAGCTGGGACTAAGTAATGTATATTCTATCAAATATCCTTAACTGTATCATTCAGAGGTGTGTTGCAATAACAATCTTTTGGGTAGGCATCCTGGCATCTCACCAGTCATCATTGTCAATCATCAAGTTTCCCTCTCTCAAGTAGACCTCCGGTTATCAAAAAAATCTGTGCAATTATTCACAATGGTCCAAAATATCAAAGACGTTTGTTTGTGTCCTATCTCGCCCTGTCAGTAGGTCAGAGGCGGTCGCTGCTCCAAAAAAAGGGGAGGGGCAGGTGGGAGGGGGGTGGATAATAAAAAAAAAAAAAAAAAAAAAAACATACCGTTTGCTGTCACTGCCGCCCCCTGCCACATTGCTCTTCTTCTTTCCATCGATGTGGTGTCCAAGCATTCACTGGGACACCAGCACAGACTCCCCAGCAATCTTGGTGCTGCTTTCATGCTAAACCTAGCCTGAAAGCAGCACCAGGACTGGTCTGAGTGACTTGAGCTGCTGCTCAGAATCAACCCTGGTGTCTGTGCAGTTTCTCTAGCCCTGCTGTTAAAAACACAGCCGGGCTGTAGAAACCTAAGTGTGCATGTGTGTTTGGCAGGCCTGAGATAGCCAGCCAAACACACGTGCACTTAGGTGCACTTTCTCCTCCTCCACCCCATCTCCCGTGGTCCAGCCCCACCTACCCCTGAACATGCTGCTGGCTGAGCCAGCAGATGAAAGATTAAATGATAATGAAATATTGTTTTATCTTTCAGATTCTGACTTAGCCAGGGGGGTGACTCTCCTTCACCATTTAGGAGGAGATGCTACTGCAGTAAGCGGGTTTCCAGCATACTGTAATCAGGGAACTAGGTCAGGCTCATAATGTGTGGGTGGAGGGTGTGTCAGAGTTGTAGTTAGTGAGGATACTGACACCTGTGTATAGTGAAAGGAATCCTGCAGTAGTGTGAAGGAGGCCATATGGGACCCTTACATGACATCCACCAATGTAGAGATGCCAATTGCATCCCATCCCATAAATCCCTGCAGGATTGCAACATCTTCTAAGTGCAGTTCGCATCTAGAGTAGAGTCTCCCTAGTGAGTCGCTCAAGCCATCCCAGATCACAGGCCAAAGCTTCAAAACTCGCTGCGTTGCCAGAGTTGTCACTTTTCTATACCTTGTATTCTGGCTTAGGAATATCTTAAGGGTCTCCAACATCTGTTCTTAAAAGTTCTGGTCCATCCAATGTAAGGGTGACTCTTTCTGGTAGCCACGGTGCTACCAACAAAGAAATGTCCCAAGAGAGAAAAAACCCCAAGGGGAAAAACCTCTGCTTTGAGACGGAAACTCCTGAAAAGGAAAGACAAAACAATTAGAAGGCAGAGGAGAGTCCAAAAGAAGACAACTAGAGACCCAAGCTAAACAACAGAAATACACAGAAAATGAGGAGGATCCAAGTAGTGGGAACCAGTAGCATGCGAAGATACACCAGACAGAAGTAAAGTGCGTGGACACCTTAACAGAAATGATAAGTGTTGCAACGCAAAGAGAAAGAAGAATTTGGTGTCTTATATACCCAAAGAGAGGAAGTAAGGTAATGTAGGAGGCTGGCCTAGTGTGTAGTGGGTACCTATGGTACTTACACCTTATACCAGATCCAGTTATCCCTTATTAGTGAAGTGAAGGCAGTGTCTAGAAGCCAGGCTATCTAGAGGTAGATGTGGATGAGCATCCAAGGCCTATCTAGGAGACATTCATAGCTCATGCAATACCATGGTAGTCACACAGTACTCACACACCTGAAAGAAAACACTCAGTGTGACAAAAATAAAGGTACTTTATTTTGGTGACACAAAAACCAAAAATACCATAGAGACTATGCTCCCTTAGGAGGTAAGTCATAAACAAATGATTTACACTAGTATGCAGAAATAGGCATAAAACAATTAGAAAACAGAGCAATTAGTGAAAATCACAATAGTTAGAAATGTGCCTCGGGGGAACACAAACCATATACTAAGAAATTGGAATGCAAATGTCGGTTTCCCACCTAGGCAAGTGTAGTTTGTAGAGGGGTGCTCGGAGTACTAGAAAACACCAAAGGTACGTACTAGAACCCACCCCAGTGCACAGGAAAGAAGGAGTAAAACACAGTAACTTTCCCAGAACACACACAGAAACGAAAAGAAGGATTATGCAAGAACCAGAAGGTTCTGCAAGACACCAACAGTGGATTCCTGGACCTGAGGACCTGTGAAAGAAGGGGACCCAGCCCAAGAAGCACAGAAGAGTCAAGTGGGAGAACAAGAGCCCCTGCTAACCCAGATGAAGGTGCAAAAAGAAGAACCACCGGTGAAGAAGAAGAGTCAGTACTGCACCCAAGACGATGGATTCAGGTTCCTGGTTGGTGCAGATGATGTTCCACGCCAGATGGAGGATTGCAGTCTGGTTTGCGTCGCTGGAGTCCGCCAACAAGCCTTGGCACATGTAAAGCTTGCGGTTAGCAGAAAATGGCGCTGCTTGCGACCTGGAAGGACCAGGTGAACTCGACCCAGGAGAGGGAGTCAGAGAGGGCTCTCAGCAAATCAGAAAGCCCACAGAAGACCAGGCAGCATGCCAAGGAGTCCCACAGCATGGGGACAAGGAAGGTGCAAAAAGAGGTCCATGCAGCACTACGACAAAGGCTCCCATGCTGCAGGAGAACCACTCAGGAAGATGTGCGTCGCAGGATAGAGTGCTGGGGACCGGAAATGCAAGATACTTAGAGAACTTTGTGGAAGGATGCCAACAAGCCTTGGCAACTGTAAAACATGCAGTACCCGGGGGTACAGTCTTGCGTGGGGAGGCAACTTCTTACCTCCACCAAAGTTGGACAGTGGGACGTCAGGAGCGTCAGGACTACTTCAGTCCACCACCCGCGATGCAAGGTCCACGCAGCTCAGCAGGGGAGGGGATCCACGCAGCCGGTCGTCATTGCAGTAGGTGCCTGCTGAAGCAGGGGAGTGACTCCTTCACCCCAAGGGATATTACTTGGCTTTTCTGGTACAGGCTGAAGACGGACTGTCCTCAGAGGATGCATGACTGGGAAAAAGTTGGAGTTGCTGGCAGAAGCTGAAGATACAATGTTGCAGAAGGGCTCTTGCTTCTTTCTTACAGTTTGTAGAGTTCCTGAAGGATCCAGATGCAGTTTCTTTGGTGAAAAGTTGAAATGGAGGATGCCTGCTGGAGTCTTGCAATCCGAATCGGAAGAACCCTAAATAGCCCTGAAAGGGTGATGGGTCACCTAACCAGGTGGAGGGCTTTGACATCACCTGCTGGCATTGGCCACTCAGATGCTCCCAGAGTTCCCTGCCAACCTTGAATTAAAGATGGCAAAACCCAGGGACCCTCTGAAGGAGCTCTGAGCACCACCCCTGGTGTGGAGATGGACAGGGGAGTGGTCACTCGCCTTTCCTTTGTCCGGTTTTGCACCAGAGCAGGGACTGGGGGGGTCCCTGAACTGGTGTAGAATGGGTTATGCAAGGAGGGCACCATCTGTGCCCTTCAAAGCATTTCCAGTTGCTTAGGGAGGCTACCCCTCCCAAGCCTGTAACACCTAGTTCCAAAGGGAGAGGGTGTAACACCCCTCTCCCAGAGGAAATCCTTTGTTCTGCTTTCCGGGTCGCGAGCTTTTCAAGCAACAGGAGGGCAGAAACCTGTCTGTGAGGTGTCAGCAGCTGGGGCTGACTGGAAAACCTCAGAAAGCTGTAATGGCAATACTGGGGGTCCTCTAAGGAGCCCCCAGAGTGCATGGAATCATACAACCAATGCTTGCAAAAGCCTTGGAGTATGATTCCAACATGTTTGATACCAATCATGCCTATGTTTGGAGTTACTATTATGTAGCTGGACATAGGTGGTGACCTATGTCCAGTACATACGTAAAATGGCATCCCCGCACTCATGAAGTCTAAAAAAATAGTCCTGGAGGTCGTGGGGGCACCTCTGCTATTGCAGAGGTGCCCTCACACACAGGTACTTTACACCCTGCCCTCATGGCTGGAGGGCCGGCTATAGGGGTGACTTATAAGTGATCTGGTGCAGTGTAAATGGCAGTGAAAGGGTGCATGCACCTTTTCACGCAGGCTGCAATGGCAGTTCTGCAGAAGCCTTTGTATGGGCTCCCTATGGGTGGCAAAATATATGTTCCAGCACATAGGGATCCCCTAGAACCCCAATGCCCTGGGTACCTAGGTACCATGTACTAGGGACTTATAGGGGGCACCTGTATGCCAATTGTGGGTGAAGTACTGTGTTAACAGTATCCTACAGGAAATTTCAGAAGGAGAGCTGGGGTCCTGATTAACAGGATCCCAGTAGACACAGTCAAGCACACTGACATCAGGCAGAAAATGGGGGTAACCATGCCAAGAAAGATAGTACTTTCCTATACAACCCCTCGCCAAATGAGGGACAATAAGGCTAACCTTGCCCAGATGAGTCTTCATTGTCTACGTGAAAATATCTGGAGAGTCTATCTGCATCGGAGTGGCTACTCCCAGGTCTATGTTCCACTGTAAAGTCCATCTCCTGTATGGAAATGGACCACCTCAACAAGTTTATGGCTGACCAACACTTTTCTCTGGGGGTCAACCTTCTGCTGATAAAAGCAACTGGTTGGTCCTGGCCCTCTGTATTAAGCTGTAAAAGAACTGCCCCAACACCTACCTCTGAATCAACATCCGGAACTATGAATGTCTTAGTAGTAGTTTGGGCTTTTTAGGACAGGTTCAGAGCTCCTCAAAAGCTTTTTGACAGCTGGCTGTCCATAATACCTTCTTAGGCATCTGAGGTGAGCTCATTGAGAGGGGCAACAATGGAGCCATAGTTCTTAATGAACCTCCTGTAATACCCAGTGAGACCAAGAAAGGATCTGACCTGGATCTTCCCCTGCAGTGGCTCAATCTGTCCCCACTAACTAGGTGTCCCAGATAAACTATCTTCCCCTGCCCTATCTGGCACTTTGAAGCCTTGATAGTAAGGCCTGCTTTTTGCAGAGCCTCTAAAACGTTCCATAGGTAGACCAGGTGGACATCCCAGGTGGAGCTAAAGACAGTTATATCATCCAGATATGCTGCACTAAAAGCTTCCAGACATTGGAGGACTGTATTCACCAACCTCTGAAAAGTGGCAGGTGCATTCTTCAACCCAAAGGGCATAACTGTAAACTGATAATGCTCTCCAATGGTTGAGAATGCATTTTGGGTTTTACATCCTGTGACAATTTGATCTGCCAGATCTCTGCAGTCAAGTCAAATGTGCTTAGATACTTGGCAGATGCCAGAGTATCTATTAGCTTATTTGCCCTGGGTATAGGGTGAGCATCAGTCTTAGTGACTGTGTTGAGCCCTCTGTAATCTACACAGAACCTCATCTCTCTATTCCCATTTTGGAAGTGAGGTTTTGGTACCAGTACCACTGGGCTAGCCCATAGGCTGTCAGAATGCTCAATCACTCCTAGGTCAAGCATCTTCTGCATTTCAGCCTTGATGCAATCCCTAACATGATCAGGTTGCCTATAAATGATACTTTTAACAGGCAAACTGTCTCCTGTGTCAATGGTGTATTCACACCATGGAGTCTGACCAGGTGTTAGAGAGAACAATTCAGAGACCTGGCCTAGGAGGTTCCTACAGTCTTCCTTCTGAGATTCAGTAAGGCAGTTTGCTAGAACAACTCCATCTACTGAGCCCTCATCTGCAGTGTTGGAGAAGAGATCAGGGAGAGGGTCATTCTCTTCCTCCTGTCCCTCATCAGTGGCCATGAGCAGGGTTAAGTCAGCCCTGTCATATTAGGGCTTTAGGCGGTTCACATGAAGTACTCTGAGAGGACTTCTAGGAGTGCCAAGGTCAACTAAATAAGTGACCTCACCCTTTTACTCCACTATTATGTGTGGTCCACTCCACTTGTCTTGGAGTGCTCTTGGTGCCACAGGCTCCAGGACCCACACTTTCTACCCTGGTTGGTACACTGTCAGGACAGCCTTCTTGCCTGAAGGTTCTTAGTGTCCTTCTTCATGTACTCAGCCATTCTAGATCTTAGGCCATGCACATAATCCACTATATCTTGTTTAGGGGGCTTCAGCGGTTGCTCCCAACCCTCCTTTACAAGAGCTAATGGACCCCTAACAGGGTGTCCAGAGAGGAGTTCAAAGGGGCTGTAGCCCACTCCTTTTTGAGGTACCTGCCTGTAGGTAAAGAGGAGGCATGGTAACAGGATATCACATCTCCTCCTGAGTTTTTCAGAGAAGCCCATTATCATGCCTTTGAGTGTTTTGTTAAAACACTCAATCAACCCATTTGTCTGGGAATGGTAAGGTATAGTGAATTTTTAAGATACACCAAACTCTTTCCACATTGCTTTTAAATATACAGGCATGTAGTTGCTACCGCTGTCTGATACAACCTCTTTTGGGAAACCCACCCTGAAAAGATTCCTAGTAGGGCTATTACTTCTGGATACCTGGTGGCATGGCCCACCAGCACCAGAATGAATCTGTTTCCAGAAGCTGTGGGGGGGTGGAGGGGGCCAACAATATCAAGGAACCCTACCGTTTCAAAGGGTACCCAAACCACTTGCAGTGGTATTAAGGGGGCCTTTGAAGTGCCACCTGTCTTGCCACTGTCTTGACAAGGGTCACAGGAGCGACAAAACTCCTTGGTATCTTCAGGCATGTGAGGCCAGTGAAAGTGAGGGACCAGTCTGTCCCAGGTCTTGCTTTGCCCCAGATGTCCAGGAAGGGGAATATCATGTGCCAAGGTTAACACAAAATATCTGTATGGCAAGGGAATGATCAGTCTCCTGGTGGCACCAGGTTTGCGCTACCTTGCCTCAGAATACAAGAGATTGTTCTCCCAGTATACCCTGTGGGCGCCACTGATATCCCCTGCCTCTTCTTGGACAGCTTGCTGTCTCAAACCCTCAAGTGTGGTACAAATCTGTTGAGCCACACTTAACTCCTCCCTGGCAGATCCCCCTGCACCTAAGAGTTCAGCTGTATCAGCTTGAAGCTCCTCAGGCGTAGGTTCTGTCCAGGTAGTTGACTCCTTTTCTTCAAAGGGGGAATCATCAGTGGAGGGAGGGATAGTGGATAACATTTTACCGTTTCTACCTCTGCTTTTGGGAAGCTCTTGATCCAAATTTTCAGGATCACAGTTTTCCTGTCCTCTTTGCTTCTTGGCCTGAGCCCTGGTTAAAGCAGAGATACGCCCAGGAATGCAGCCCAGTATGGCTGCATGGGCCTCCAACTCCACTTCTGCCTAAGCTGAAGTCTCCAGGTCCACTCTACAGGTAGGTCTGTGGAAACCACAACCTTTTTAGGATCTCCCCCCCCCCCCCCAACCAGTTGAGATCAACAACAGCCACGGGGTGGCTTAGTGTTGTTATGGACGTCAGTCACTTGGTACTGATGACCAAGTAGGTGTTGCTCAGGGGACACCAGTTTTTTAGTCACCATTGTGACACTGGCACCTGTGTCCCTATAGGCCTCAACCTGAACACCATTTATTAGGGGATGTTGCTTGTACTTATCCATATTAAGGAGACAAACAACAAGGGTGGCAAGGTCAATGCCACCATCAGAGACTAAAACACCCTCAGTGGTTTCCATAACTAAACCAACCCCAGATACCCTTCCCAGGGTGAGGTCTGCAACACCCTTGGGCTGACTATTTGTAGTGTTATTTTTCCTACCACCACTGCTATTACTAGGGGCACTAGTTGAAGCAGTGAGGGTAGTAGTGCTGGGAGGCTTGGTGCTTTTCTTAGGGCAAGAGCTGCCTCCTCCCCTGTGGCCTTTATTCTTACAGATATAGCATCAAGGTTTTTTATTCTGATGGTTGTGAGAAGAGGATTCCGACGCACCCCCAGAATAGTTTTGTGGGCCTGATGAAGACTCTTTGTTTTTATCTTTGTCCCCCACCTTTGTCATGTTACTTACCATCCTTCTTCTTGTCCTTGTCACCTCCTGTATGAGCTTTTCAGCTCAACCTTGTTCTGACCCATTTGTCTACCTTCTTTCCAAATTCTTCATGAGAGGTCAGATCTGAGTCTACCAAGTACTGGTGCAACAAGTCAGACACACAGTTATTCAAAATATGCTCTGTCAGTAACAGATTATTCGAGCCCTTATAGTCAAACACTTTGCTGCCATGTAACTAGCCTTCTAAAGCTTTAACAGAGCAGTCCACAAAGTCAACCCAATAACGTGAGGCCTCTTTTCCGGTCTCCCTGAACTTGATTCTATACTGTTCAGTGGTGAGACCAACACCTTCTAAAAGAGCTGTTTTTAATATACTGTAGTTGTCTACATCCTCTTCTCCGAAAGTGAGAAGTCTATCCCTCCCCTTGTCAGAGAAGGACAACCTGAGAATAGCAGCCCACTGCCTTTGAGGGACCCTCAGAACTTTATAGGCCCTCTCAAGTGAAGCAAATCACTGGTAGATACCATCCCCTACCTTGTATTAGGCAAGCATTTTGGGCAAGTTTCTGTAATCAATGGAGTCCTCCCTGACTCTATAATCCCTGAAACTGCTGCTGTTGCCACTATGGGGTACTAACCCCTGCCTTTCCCTCTCTGCTGCCAAGTCCTCCCTATTGAGGGTGAGCTGTTGCTGCTGCAGCCTCAGCCTGGCCTCCTCCTCTCTCAACATTCTGAGCTACCTATCTATGGAGTAATCCCCTGGAGTTATGCAGTGTGATCCCTCAGACACTGAAGTGATATGGGAATGGAAAGAGGTGGATCTTTCCCTAGTCTTTGGGACCCTAGCTGCCTGTCCTCTGGGTGTAAAAGGATCCCTACCTGTGTGGCCTCCCCCCCACTACCAGCTACACTAGTGGGTCTACTAGGTACAAGAGCCTTGGAAGAACCCTCCCCTGAACCTGGAAGACTGTTATGTAATCCACTGGGATCAGATTCTCCCTTCCCCTCCTCCTGGCTATCAGCATGCTCCTGGTCATCCTGGAGAAGGAGGCTCAAAAGGAAATTCTTATTTGGATTCTTCCCCACATCTAATTTCCTGTCTGAACAAAGCCCCTTCAATTCCTCGAAGGTCATCGCCTCATATGGAGTGCCCATGACCTTAGATCTAGGTCCAGCAGTAGACATGGTGGGTGTGTTAGAGTGGTGTAGGGTGTACCTACACCTCTAGTCTCTTGGAAAGGAAGCTAAGAGACTACATCCCTGTATTAGGTATATTGTATATCTCTAGGTATAGAGTGGTCTTTCCTGTGGAAAGCACCAAGTGACAGAATGATAATAAGGCAATTGCAAGTACTTATCCCACAACTGCACCACCAATGTAGGAGGCTTGTCTGGTTTTTAGTGGGTACCTATGGTACTTACACTTTATTACCAGACCCAGTTATCCCTTATTTGTGAAGTCTAGGCAGTGTCTAGAAGCCATGCTCTCTAGAAGTAGCAGTGGCTGAGCAGCCAAGGCTTATCTAGGAGACATGCAAAGCTCATGAAATACCACTGTAGTCACACAGTACTCACACACAAAAGAAAACACTCAGGCCCTCATTACAACCCTGGCGGTCGGTGATAAAGCAGCGGTAATACCGCCAACAGGCCGGCGGTAACAAAAATGGAATTATGACCATGGCGGAAACCGCTCAGACAGACAGCCACTTAAACATACCGACCGCCACGGCGGTAGCAACAAGCACCACAGCGGTAACCACCAACAGCCAGGTGGAAGACAATGTACCGCCCACTGCATTATGACCAGCCTATCCGCCAGCTTTTCCAGGGTGGTACCAACAACATGAAAAGCACGGCGGAAACAGAACACAGAAGTCAAAGGACTCACCTCTGGAGACGAAGGGATCAACCATAACACCATGGAACCCCAGTTGCACATATTTCCCATGCTCATCTACCTTTTCCTGCATTATGAATACCAAAGCCGGCGAAGACGACCACAGTGAGTACTGCCACCTAGCACACAAGGGAGGGGGGAGGAAAAAGAGAGTGACTCACACACCCAACACGCAAGACCCCTACCCCCAACACCATGCACACAACCAGATGCAGCCACACTACATATCCACCCTGTACCCCTCAGGAATAATGCAAGGACAAAATGATTGGAAGAAAGTGAGTGTAATATGATTAAAGAACATGAATAAGTGCAATAAATTACAAACGTATATACATATTTACAAATGGAGGGACACTGCCCAGTCCTCAATGTCCGTGGGCCACAGGGCCACAACACATAGGCCAAGCCCCATCTCACTCCTGCAACAACACGGAGAGAACACTGTAGGAGCATCAGGTAAAAAATACACAGGCACCTCAGGGGGACAGGGAATGGGGGGGCACCTCAGCCGGAAGATGGTACAACACCACTGGTCCTCGAGGGGGGGGCTACATGCCCTGTGGTTGATCCTGGGGAGTGCAAGGCCACAGTCTCTCAAGTGGGTGGTTTGCCCACTGCTTGGTCTTGGGGAGTGCAAAGTCACAGTCACTCAAGTGGGTGGTTTGCCCACTGCTTGGTCCTGGGGAATGCATGGCCAGTCTCTCAAGTAGGTGGTGTGCTCACTGCTTGGTCCTGGGGGGTACAAAGCCACAGTCTCTCTAGTGGGTGGTTTGCCCACTGCTTGGTCCTGGGGAGTGCAAGGCCACAGTCTCTCAAGTGTGTGGTTTGCCCACTGCTTGGTCCTGAGGAGTGCAAAGCCACAGTCTCTCTAGTGGATGGCTTCTCCACTGGTTCTGGAAGGGGCATTGTGCCCAGTGTGCTTCATCTTGGGAAGGATGGGGTGAGTGGATGGCTTCTCTACTGGTTCTGGAGGGGGCATTGTGCCTTGTGATGCAGATCTTGGGGAGTGCAGGGTCACAGTCTCTCACCTGGGTGTCAGACCCAGTGGATTTGCATGGGCCAGGACGCACAACAACCCATGGAGGCAGGACTACACACTGTCCGCCAGCGGTGACAGCTGCTCAGTGGTGGCAGTGGCGGGGCTGGTGTCAGGGCTGGTAGTGGTGGTGGGAGGCTCCAGCCCATCCCCTGCAGCCTCGGACAGCTGCCTACTGGGGCTGCTGCTGCTGGCAGTAGTGCTGGCGGTGGTGCTGGTGGCGGTGCTGGCAGTGGTGGGGGGAGGCTCCAGCCCATCCCCTGCAGCCTTGGACAGAGGCACACTGGGGCTGCTGCTGCTGGCAATGGTGCTGGTGGCAGTGCGGCGGTGCTGGTGGTGGTGCTGGCAGTGGTGGGGGGAGGCTACAGCCCATCCCCTGCAGCCTCGGACGGCTGAACCACCATGGTTGGTGGTGGGGGCTCCAAATGAGTCCCAGCACCAGGCCTCTGGTCCTTCCTGCCTGCTGGTGCAGGCTCCTTGCCCTTCCAGTCAGCATCCGGGGATTGCCCCCTGCCCTTCACACCTGCAGCTGGTGGTGCCTCCTTGCCCTTCCTTGATGCACCTGGTGCAGGCACCCTGTCAGTATTGCTGCCTGGTGCCCAGGATCCTCTCTCACCTGCAGTAGCTGTTGACACTACTGTGCCCCTGGACTAGGTGGCTGAGGTACTTCCCTGGGTTTTCTTCACCCTGGCCTGATGTGAAGAACGGGGGGGGGGGAAAAGTGAGGAAGAGGTCAATGGTGGAGAGGAAAGGCTTCTTAGAGACACTGGGGCAGGAAGAGGGTGAAGGTTTGGGAGTTGAGGAAGAGGAAGTGGTTACAGAAGGTGTCTGTCTGCTGTGTTTGGGTGCAGGTGCATGGGCTGGATGCTGTTGTGAGGTGGATGGCTGTTGGGTGGCTGAGTGCCTGCGTTTGGGTAGCTTGGGAGGAGGGGGCACAGACACAGTGGGAGAGGACACAGGGGGCGTGTGCATGGAATTGAGGGTGGTGACTGTCAGTGAGGGGCGTGTAGTGATAGGCATGATGGTGGTAGTGGATGAGGATGTAGTGCATGCAGGTGTGAGTGTAGATGCTACTGGGAGGGAGGTGGACGAGGAGGAGGAGGGGGGCACAGTGGAGGCAGTGGATGTTGGTATGTCTGCATCCGGATGGAGTTTCTGTGAGTGCCTCTGTGATGATGTGTGGTGCTTGAGTTTGCCTGAACCACTCCTGTGTTTTGTCCTGGGTGCATGCTGGTCTGCCTGTGTGCTTGGGATAGGTTGTGGTTGAGGGGGATGGGATTGGGCAGAGGAGGTTGGAGGGGGGAGGCTAGAAACAGGGACAATGGCTGCCATCAGTGAGGAGGCCAGAGCCTACATTGATCTCAGGTGGGCCGCCATGCCAGAGGGAATGCCCTCCAGGAATCCATTTGTTTGTTGCAAATGGGCTGCTAGCCCCTGGATGGCATTCAAATTGATTGCCTGCTAGTATCAGGGGCCCGGTGGTGTGCCACTGCCGCCCTCATGGTGTTGGCCATGTCTGCCAGCACCCCTGCAATGGAGACCAGGGTGGTGTTGATGTCCTTCAAGTCCTCCTTGATCCCCAGGTACTGTCTGTCCTGCAGCCGCTCGGTCTCCTGCAACTTGTACAGTATCTGGCCCATCGTCTCCTGGAAATGGTGGTATGCTTGCAGGATGTTGGTGAGTGCCTCCTGAAGAGTCGGTTCCCTGGGCCTGTCCTCCCCTTGTCGCACAGCAGTCCTCCCAGCTTCCCTGTTGTCCTGTGCCTCTGTCCGCTGAACCGTGTGCCCACTGCCACTGACCCCAGGTCCCTGATCGTTCTGTGTTTGTGGGGTTGCCTGGGGTCCCTGTAGTGGTGGACACACTGCTGATTGACGTGTCCTGGGGACAGAGGTATGGGCCTGCTGGGTGGGTACTGTGCTGGTGTTTCCTGAGGGGGGAGGCTCTGTGGTGGTATGGGACTGTGCCTGGGTTACCGACTGTCCGGAGATCCCTGATGGGCCAGGTTGGTCATCCAGAACCAGGCATCCAGAGCTGCTGTTGTCACTGTGGGCCTCTTCTGGGGGTGGACTGGAAGTTGCTGGCACCTCCTCTCCGGTGACGTTGGGTGGGGGACCTGTGGGGATGTAAATGCAGTGTTATTGTTTCTGTGTGTGTCATCTTGTGCATGGGTGTGTTGCCCTGTATGGTTATTATTGCCCTGGCAGCTTTGCCTTGTGTGAGTAGTGATTTTTGTGGGCTAGGTGATTCTCTCTAATGTGCATTCTTTAGTGATGGGTGTCCATGCAGGTCTGTGAGGGGTGTACATGCATTGGTGTTGCATGCAGGGCTTGGTAGTGGGATGAGTGGATTGTGATGGTGGGGTATGTGGGAGGTGGTGAAGTGATGGGAGTGAGGGTAAGGGTGGGGGTTTGTGATGGCATGCAGGTAAGTGGGGTGATAGTAATAGAGATTTGACTTACCAGAGACCGGTCCTCCTCCTACTCTTGCCAGGCCCTCAGAATGCATGACTACCAAGACTTTCTCCTCCCATGCTGTTAGTTGTGGGGGAGGAGATGGGCGTCCACTGCCAGTCCTCTGTACAGCGATTTGGTGTCTTGCTGCTGTGGAATGTGCCTTCACCCGTAGGCCGTTCCACCTCTTCCTGATGTCATCCCTTTTTCTGGGGTGCTGTCCCAGGGCGTTGACCCTATCCATGATTCTCCGCCATAGCTCCATCTTCCTAGCAATGGACGTCTGCTGCACCTGTGATCCGAATAACTGTGGCTCTACCCAGATGATTTCCTCCACCATGACCCTTAGCTCCGCCTCAGAGAACCTGGGGTGTCGTTGCTGTGCCATGGGTGTATTGTGAGTGATGTGGGTGTGTTGGGTGCTATGTTGGGGTGTGTGATGTAGGGTGCGTGGATGGTGTATAGGTGATGGTGGTGTGTGTCTGTGGTCTTGCTATCTCTCTTGTGGCACTTGTTTGTATTGGTAAAGGGTTGTGGGTAATGTGGGTGTGTGTTTTATAGTGGTGTGGGTGTGTGAGTATGGTGTGTGTATGTGTGTCAGGTGTGTGTAGTTTGAATTGTCCAATGTGGTGTAGTTTTGTTAGGTTGTGTGTATTTTGAGTGCGGCCGTATGTACCGCCAATGATTTAGCACCATTAAATGTTCACCGTGGTGATTCGTGGGTCATAATACTGTGGGCATAGTTCTGATGGCTTGACAGTGTGGGTTTTGCTACCGCCAGTTTATCACTGACCTTTTGTCTGGCGGACTTGTCCATGTGGCTGTATAGTGATGGATTGCATGGTGTGGGTCATAATATAGGTGGCGGTGATCCGCTGCGGTGCCGGTATGTTGGCGGCAGTCAGCATGGCGGTAAGCAGTACTTACCACCAATGTGATAATGAGGGCCTCAGTGTTACAAAAATAATGGTACTTTAATTTGGTGACACAAATATCAAAAATACCAAACAGACTGTACCCCCTAGGAGGTAAGTAATACAAAAATTATATACACTAGTATGCATAAATAGGCATGAAAACAGGGCAATTTGTTAAAATCACAATAGTTTGAAATGGGCCTGGGGGAACACAAATCATATACTAAGAAAGTGGAATGCGAATGTCGGTTTCCCACCTAGGCAAGTGTAGTGTGTAGAGGGGTGGTGGGAGTACTAGAAAACCCCAAAGATATGTACTAGAACCCACCCCAGTGCCCAGGAAAGCATGAGTAAAACACAGTAACTTTCCCAGAACACACACAGAAACGACAAAAAGGATTATGCGAGAACCAGAAGGGACTGCAAGACACCAACAGTGGATTCCTGCACCTGTGGACCTGTGGAAGAAGGGGACCCAGTCCAAGAAGCACAGAAGAGTCCAGGGAGAACAGCAGCCCTTGCTAACCCAGATGAAGGTGAAAAAGAACCACTGGTGAGGAAGAACAGTTACTGTTGCACCCAAGAAGATGGATTTGGGTTCCAGGTTGGTGCAGATGATGTCCTACGCTGGATGGAGGATTGCAGTCTGATTTTTGTCACTGGAGTCCGCCAACAAGCCTTGGCATTCGCAAATCTCACGGTTAGTGGAAAATGGCACTGCCCGAGACCAGGAAGAACCAGGTGGACACTACCCATGAGATGGAGTCAGAGGGGGCTCTCAGCAACTCAGAGAGCCCACAGAAGACCACGTAGCATGCACAGGAGTCCCACAGCACGGGGATAAGGAAGGAGCAAAAAGAGGCCCATGCTGCACTATGACAAAGGCTCCTACTCTGCCGAAGAAGCACTCAGGAAGATGTGCTTCACAGGATAGAGTGCTGGGGGCCGGAGTTGCAAGATACATGAAGAACTACATGGAAGGATAATATCAAGCCTTAGCACCTGCAAAACATGCAGTGCACGGGGGGGACTGTCTTGTGTGGGGAGGCAAGCTCTTACCTCCACCAAAGTTGGACAGGGGGACGTCAGGACTGTCGGGACCACTTCAGTCCACCACTGAGGGGATCCATGCAGCTGTTCGTCATTGCAGGAGGTGCCTGTTGAAGCAAGGGAGTGACTCCTTCACCCCAAAGGAGATTCCTTCGCACTTCTGGTGCAGGCTGAAGACGGACTGTCCTCAGAGGATGTACAACCGGGAAATAGTTACAGTTCCTGGCAGCAGCTGAAGATACAATGTTGCAGAATGTGTCTTGCTTTTTTATTGCAGTTTGTAGAGTTCCTGGAGGGTCCAGATGCACTTTCTTTGGTAAGAAGTTGAAGTGGAGGATGCAGAGGATTCCTGCTGGAGTCTTGCAATCCAAATCTGAAGAACTACCCAAAGGAGAGACCCTAAATAGTCCTGAAAGGGGAATTGGGCACCTAACCAGGTAAGCATCTATCAGGGGAGGGCTCTGATGTCACCTCCTGGCATTGGCCGCTCAGATGCTCCCAGAGTTCCCTGCCAACCTTTGAATCCAATATGGCAAAACCTCAGGACCCTCTGGAGGAGCTCTGTGCACCACCTGTGGGTTAGTGATGGACAGGGGAGTGGTCACTCTCCTTTCCTTTGTCCAGTTTCACGACAGAGCAGGGACTGGGGGTCCCTGAACCGGTGTAGACTGGATTATTCAAGGAGGGCACCAAATGTGCCCTTCAAAGCATTTCCAGGGGCTTGGGGAGGCTACCCCTCCCAAGCCTGTAACACCTATTTCCAACACCCCTGTAACACCCCTCTCTCAGAGCAGATCCTTTGTTCTGCCTTCCTGGGCTCGAGCTTTTCAAGCAACACGAGGGCAGAAACCTGTCTGTGAGGTGGCAGCAGCTCGGGCTGCCTGGAAAACCTCAGAAGGGTGTAATGGCAATACTGGGGGTCCTCTAAGGAGCCCCCAGAGTTCATGGAATCATACAACCAATGCTTGCAAAAGCCTTGGGGTATGATTCCAACATGTTTGATACCAATCATGCCTATGTTTGGAGTTACCATTATGTAGCTGCACATAGATAGTGACCTATGTCCAGTACATATAGTATAGATATAGTATATTAAAGCATACATCTCCCAAAGTGCACTGCCAATACCCTGTGATTGATAGAGTGGAGGTGAGAAAGGGAATGAGAGGAGAATATTCTCTTTTCGACTTTTCCAGGCTGCTAGCATTCCGAGATATTACATTTGCAGCATTTTACCTAATAGACTGAGAAAATGTTTTAACCGGACTGTTTATTTATGAAATCACGAGATGCATCTACCACATATTGGTGCACTGAACAAAATGAAACTTTTACATCATGCAGGATGTTAAAACGCAATAATGCTGTATTTAAAATCTATTCTGCCTTCAAAGATATATCGGACTATGCTTGGCAGTGCACTATGGGAGATGTATGCTTTAATATTACTATCACGTGACAGTTTGGTTACCAGCACGCAATCACTTTATAAAAATAGAATCACCTGTGTACAAGGCTCTACGGAGCTGAAACGCGTCAGGAAATTAGATAATAAGATTGGAAATGAAACGTGCTGTTTGATAAAAGGATACAGAGAATGCTGCTTAAACATGATGGAATAAAATGCTATGCAGCACTGGAGTTGGGCTTCATAATCTCCGTTCTTTTGTTTGTGAATTTATGGGTTGCTCCGTACCCATATGATGAGGCCGCCCTGCAGAGTTGGGGGCTCCCTTTTTCGGAGGTTATTTTTGGAATTAACTTTGGGAGCATGACTTGCTTGCCTTCACGCAGTGAAAAGGATTTACCCTGTGATTGATAGCGTGGAGGTGAGAAAGGAATGAGAAGAGAATATTCTCTTTTCGACTTTTCCAGGCTGCTAGCATTCCGAGATATTACATTTGCAGCATTTTACCTAATAGACTGAGAAAATGTTTTAACCGGACTGTTTATTTATGAAATCACGAGATGCATCTACCACATATTGGTGCACTGAACAATATGAAACTTTTACATCATGCAGGATGTTGAAACGCAATAATGCTGTATTTACAATCTATTCTGCCTTCAAAGATATATCGGATTATGCTTGGCAGTGCACTATGGGAGATGTATGCTTTAATATTAATATCACGTGCCAGTTTGGTTACCAGCACACAATCACTTTATAAAAATAGAATCACCTGTGAACAAGGCTCTACGGAGCTGAAACGCGTCAGGAAATAAGATAATAAGATTGGAAATGAAACGTGCTGTTTGATGAAATGATACAGAGAATGCTGCTTAAACATGATGGAATAAAATGCTATGCAGCACTGGAGTTGGGCTTCATAATCTCTGTTCTTTTGTTTGTGAATTTATGGGTTGCTCCGTACCCATATGATGAGGCCGCCCTGCAGAGTTGGGGGCTCCCTTTTTCGGAGGTTATTTTTGGAATTAACTTTGGGAGCATGACTCGCTTGCCTTCACGCAGTGAAAAGGATTTACCCTGTGATTGATAGCGTGGAGGTGAGAAAGGGAATGAGAGGAGAATATTCTCTTTTCGACTTTTCCAGGATGCTAGCATTCCGAGATATTACATTTGTAGCATTTTACCTAATAGACTGAGAAAATGTTTTAACCGGACTGTTTATTTATGAAATCACGAGATGCATCTACCACATATTGGTGCACTGAACAATATGAAACTTTTACATCATGCAGGATGTTGAAACGCAATAATGCTGTATTTAAAATCTATTCTGCCTTCAAAGATATATCGGATTATGCTTGGCAGTGCACTATGGGAGATGTATGCTTTAATATTACTATCACGTGACAGTTTGGTTACCAGCACGCAATCACTTTATAAAAATAGAATCACCTGTGAACAAGGCTCTACGGAGCTGAAACGCGTCAGGAAATAAGATAATAAGATTGGAAATGAAACGTGCTGTTTGATAAAATGATACAGAGAATGCTGCTTAAACATGATGGAATAAAATGCTATGCAGCACTGGAGTTGGGCTTCATAATCTCTGTTCTTTTGTTTGTGAATTTATGGGTTGCTCCGTACCCATATGATGAGGCCGCCCTGCAGAGTTGGGGGCTCCCTTTTTCGGAGGTTATTTTTGGAATTAACTTTGGGAGCATGACTCGCTTGCCTTCACGCAGTGAAAAGGATTTACCCTGTGATTGATAGCGTGGAGGTGAGAAAGGGAATGAGAGGAGAATATTCTCTTTTCGACTTTTCCAGGCTGCTAGCATTCCGAGATATTACATTTGCAGCATTTTACCTAATAGACTGAGAAAATGTTTTAACCGGACTGTTTATTTATGAAATCACGAGATGCATCTACCACATATTGGTGCACTGAACAATATGAAACTTTTACATCATGCAGGATGTTGAAACACAATAATGCTGTATTTAAAATCTATTCTGCCTTCAAAGATATATCGGATTATGCTTGGCAGTGCACTATGGGAGATGTATGCTTTAATATTACTATCACGTGACAGTTTGGTAACCAGCACGCAATCACTTTATAAAAATAGAATCACCTGTGAACAAGGCTCTACGGAGCTGAAACGCGTCACGAAATAAGATAATATGATTGGAAATGAAACGTGCTGTTTGATAAAAGGATACAGAGAATGCTGCTTAAACATGATGGAATAAAATGCTATGCAGCACTGGAGTTGGGCTTCATAATCTCTGTTCTTTTGTATATATATATATATAATAATATATATCCCCTGAGCATCCTGGGAACAAGAAAAAGGAAGAAGAGGAAAAGAAAAAGGACATGATCATGGCCCAAAAAGAAAGGTGAGTTTGTGTTGGAACCGCTGCTTCAAATGGAGCTGAGACGTAAATTTAATGTGTTAAGGGCCGCTGCAGGGTTTCACCGTGTGCCCAATACTTTTCATATGCAGGCATTGTGAGGTTGATCCACGACACCAGAATAATCTCTTATCCTGTTTTGCCGTTCAGCTTCCGATAAGTGCCAAACCGCAACGCTCTCTGCAGGAAGAAGGTGACATCGCGGACTGCACTGCGGTCTCCAGTGTTTGGGTGACAAGAGAAAGAGCACGGGGGGAGTTCCTTAAAGATAAAGTAAGAAGCAGACATCACCTATGGTCAAGCACTCTGTAGCGAAGGCCGGGCCATGCCTATGGCCTCATCTCAGAGCGACTTGGAACTGTACTCATGAATATTCTGGGTGCCCTCCTCCCGTCAAAGAAAAGCCTGTAACATAGCTGTTATGCAAGTAAAAAAGACCTATGGGCTATAGTACAGATAATGTTGCATGTGATATAGGAGCAGTGGCATCGACTCCATTTTAAACATAGCAGCTCTGTCCATCCGACAAAATGGAAGGTGGGACCAGATTTCCCGGCCCTAATCGGATAAACCACTGGTTCATGCCATGCTTGTATGCAAACAAATGGAAGCCTAATTTGTAGAGTAATAGTGACTGCAGAAGACTCCTAAACAAATCTGGCTTGGTAGACCCTGCTGTAGCCAATCTCTGCAATAAAGGACATTTAGAGCCCAGGAGACATGTCACCTGAAGAAGAAGAACATCTGCGTCATACCACTTGGCTGACCTAAAAGCACTTCACTTTAGCTTATCCAATATATTCCATTGATGTTCCGGAAGACAACAAGGAAACAGTTAAGAGTAGGAAAGTAACATTTATGCACCATCATCAATTGTATATGAGTGATTCTGTGCTTCCCATATATCCCACTATATGCAATAACAATACCCATCAAAGGCTGGCGAAAAAATGTCAGAATGAAATCAACAAAAAACAACCAACAGTAACTCTATCCACTCTTACCCATTCTGCTTAAGCTAGAAGCATCTGTTGAGGGGCTGTGGATTGCTGTAACACCCAAACACATTCCTAGATGAATCACAAACTAAAACTACAGAAACCCTAATAATAGGAGTTGGCGTCACCACTTCACACCTAGTCCAGTGTAGCCACAAATCCATGGCATCATCTGCAAAAATGGCATTAGCCAATTGGAGGTGCCTCTGGATTATAGTCAGCTGGTTCTCATCCAAGGGCAGGAATGGTTTAACAGAGGCTCAACGTGTAAGGGATAGAGCATTGGGCATGGCACGGAATATTCAAGTAAATGTTGAGAGCAATTCCAGTTGGGGGTGCTTGAGCCCCAATACCTTTTCCAGTGTCCCTGCTGTCCCGCAGACTGTCCCAAGGGTGGGCCCAATTCTGTCCCAGATCCACGACCCATGTTGCCCTCGCCCCCCTAGGTCCTGAAGCAAAGACAACGTCATCTCCTCTGCTCCTTAGATTTCACTTGAGGTGAACTCTTTACACCGGTCTCACTGTGTCCACGTGAGCCAGGCATGCAACTTGACTTTTGTTCAGCTACCCAAACTTAAACCATTTCAAGAGTTTTGAAGAAGGTGGTCTTACATTGCCAAATGATTTTGAGTTTGGCTGGGTTTAGTAAGGGTTAGTCCAGTTTCATTGCCCTCATCTTTTACTTGTCACCCTGGAAGTACTGACCCTTGGCCATCCTGGTGCCATCTGGGATATATCCATTCATGTGTGAGTGGGTCTTTTTCCTACTCTCCTGGAGTATAACATCTTGATTTTTGTGGTTAATAATCCTGACGGTGAGCGGCCTAGGGGGAGACTCAGGAGGCGAGCACAGCCAGAGCCTGATGAGTCCTTTCCATGATAAAACAGGATACAGGATATCCACGGGATCTATGAACACTGCCACTGATGGAAAAATTGTTAAGGTTTGGTTCCCTTAACTCCCTTGCAAAATCCACTAGACAGGTGTTGTAGCAGGAGGTCTTGTCTTCAGCATCCTCAGCTCTGTTGAGCAATGCTTTGTTGGAGGAGGCAATATGCTGGATCTCAGACTGCAATTGTCATACTAATTTCTTAAGTTCTCCAATTCTTTCTTGTGCCTCTGTGATTCTATCTATGGCATTCTTCAAATTGTTCCATAAGAGCAATATGTCTGATCGCACCTCATTTATTTGAGTCTCCAGAGCGCACTTGGAACTGTCAGTCACCAGTAGTATGACTGTCATGTCAGGAGATGCACCGGGCTCCCGCTCTTCAATTCAGGCTACACTGTTCCATCGTTGCCACCTCTGACACCTCCTGTGGACACCCGGCCCTTTCAAACATGTCCATTAGGAGTGAATGACGCCCAGGCACATTCTTATCTTTTATTAAAATTTCTTCATGGAAAGGCTTTTGTGCCTACCACAAGGAGTATTTTAGCAAGCCCCACTGGTGGGGGAAGAGAAGGGGGTGTCCAAATCAGGTTTTCAGAAGCGCCAGAGGACCAGAGGAGACAGGGTGTAATGGCTGCAGTGGTCATCTACCAACCTAATCTCAGCCACAGTTGACACCTCCAGGCATACCTTAAAATAAAGGGGGGGGTGGTCCAGCCCAATGCTGCCCTAACAGTAATGTGTCCTTCCTTGTAACAAGTGCTGGGCAGGGTCAATATGGAGCATGGGACCACCCTCCCTAGGCAGCACTGCAAGACATAACAGACTTACCAGGTGGCTGCTCAGTCCAGCCCATGTGAGTAGTGTCATGCTTGGCAAGCCCAAACTAGCAAATCACTTGGCTGTGCCTTCACCATTACCAGCTGTCTGAGCCTGCATGTGTATCACAAGCCCCTCTATTCCCTAACAAGGAACAGGATAGAGTGTTCCAATCACATAGGGCCTTTAGGGGGAGTCCGTCTAAGAAAACTGGGACCAGGACCCAGATTGCTCCTCATCCTCTAACAGCAGCAACAATCAGGCTGATACTCTTGATGGATGTGGGTCAGCACTCCTTGTGGGGTGAGGCAATGCCCAATGCTAGTTCTGCTTCATCGCCATCTATACACCAAAGCATGCCACAGCCACTGCTTCACAGCAGACTCTTCTGCTCACCATCGACCGTGGCAAGGCCCAAGTTCCATCACAGATAGATCCAGGGTCAGTGTTATTGGGGAGATGTGCAACACCAGTGCTATCCAGTCGTCACACAGGGCTTGACCACCTCTCAGGCCCACCACACTCCTGGCTCCACTGTAGTAAGTTTGGCTCTGGGCAAGAATGTGGCCCTTCAGGACCCGTGATTTAAGGTATAGGGTGCTTTTGATGGCAATGCAGCACGAGAGCACTCAAATGGAGGTAGAGAGGGTTCTTGATGGGAGGATCAAGAAGGATTTAGCTGGACTCAAGGGAGAGCCACGGTATCAAGTGGCTGGCTAGACAATATGTCTGAAAGAACCTTTGAGTCTTAATCCAACAAGAGCAATAAATGTTCATGCACTTCCGTGGATCCACGTCCTACCTTACACAGTATGTTTGTTAGTAGGAGACCTAGGGAAAAGGGGCTGGGATAAGAGAAAAGAGAGACAATGGACAGTGCAGCACTGAATCAGCACTCTGCTGCTCACTGACACCTACATAGTGAATATCTACATTCAAAATAAATATCTTTAGTACTGGTCATTATATTGAACCTTCTACAGCTTGTACAAGTTATAAATCTTCAGAATATCTGCATAACCCAGACGGTTCCCGTGTTTTAGTGAAAACTATCTGCTTAACCAATATCGTTCAAGACTTTTATATAGTTTCACTTTCTTTACTTGCAAGGTGCTACATTTTGTTTCGGGAGTGCATTCTTGCTGATAGTTATTTATAGTTGTCTTTTAATAAACTTCTTAGGCCTCTATGTAAACCAACCCTGAGTGGGCACCTAGATAAAACTCTCACCATTTTGATGAGTCAAGCATGCTTCCTCATAGAGTTTTCACGAGGGAGCTTAAACTCTTCCCCCTTGGGCTTCTACCTGTTTCCTCACAGGGCATAGTTTTTCAGGGTCTGTGTGATAAAATGTTACAGGGCTGCCTCGGGAGCCCAAGGAATCCTTTTTGTTGCCCAGGACAGTGTTAAAACAAGGATGAAACTTTGCAGGTTATGATATGACCTCGGTCAGGAGTTCGAGGCCCTCCTCCACCCTCAGGCTTCTGCCTGCGTCTCATCCCTGGTGTCTAGTGGAAGAGCTCTGCTCTTCTACCGGGCTGGCCTCTGCCTCTTTTCTCTTTTCTCCTCATTTTTCTTTTAGTGTGCTGTTTTTGTGCCTCTCGCTTTCTGCGCTTTCCTCTATCTTTTTCTTGTTTTTCTTGTCACTCCTCTCATTCTCACTTCTATCTCTCTCCTGTCTCTCATGCTCCATGCCGCTGCTGCCCCCACATCCCCACCACCTTCCTCTCTCTCATTCACCCCACCGCTGCTGCCCCCGCAGCCCGCCCCACTTTTTTGCACTGTTTCCCGCTCCCTCCCCCTCCTTACTTTATAGCGGCTGTTGTGCAGCCACACCGTTGGCGCACCGAAGGTATGCCAAAGGCAAGCCCATCTGTGCCCGTCCACAACCCAACAGCAGTCAGTGCCAGCACCCCTGGTCCTGCCACCCGCCGCCTCTACACGTCAGCAGCACTCATCGCACTCAACCCAGGACGCAACAACAACTGCAAGCAAGCATCAACAGCTAACACCCATGGACCCTTCAGCTGCCTCCAATGCCACCAAACCTACACCACCAAGACCTTGGACTCAGCACAACCAGCCCCCAAAAACACACTGAAGTGTATTCTCCTCAACATCCGCTCCCTACATAAACACACTACCGAAATCTGGGACCTCCTTCGCCGACTCCATGACAGACTGCATTTCTACACAAGCCATCACAGCCACCAACTACACCCTGCTGGGAGACCTCAACTTCCACCTCGACAACCTACAAGACACCAGCACCGCATCCCTCCTAGACAACCTCCACAATATAGGGCTCCAACAGATCATGATGGAGCCAACACACTCAGCAGGACAGACCTTTGATCCCATCTTCACAACAGGAACCTCCGTTACCTTCAGTCACACCTCAGAACTCTCATGGACAGACAACTGATGCATCCATTTCACCTTCAACACACCCACCGTCATCAGGCCCCAACTCCAACCATCACATAGAAACTGGACAAGAATCACCGACGATCAGCTCACAGCCGCCCTTGCCAATGCCACCCCCACCATCGCACACAATGACAACCCAAACACCGCAGCACGCACCTTTCACAAATGGATCACCGACTGCGCCAACACCATAGCCCCCCCAAAAAGAACAACTGCACCTATGCAAAGAACGCCACCCCATAACCCCAAGAATCTAGATGCACTTGTCACCGTCTCAAGAAAATCTGGAGAGACACCAAATCCATAGAAGCCCATAGCAACTTCAGAGCTGCCACCACTGCACACCACCAACTCATCAGAAACACCAGAAAAAAAGCTATCCAAGACAGAATCTTCTCACACGCACACAACAGCAAGGAACTCTTAAGCATCATCAAGGAGTTTGCCCAACCGAACAGTGAAACAACAGACATCCCACCCTCACAGGACCTCTGTGACAGACTCAACACCTACTTCCACCACAAAATCAAGACCATCTACGACAGTTTCAGCAAGGACAACCTACTCGCAGAACCCCCTTCACCAAAACCTGACACCAACAAACCAACAATCACCACCTGGACCCTCCTCACCACCAAAGATACTCTGAGAACAATGGTGTCCATACACTCCGGGTCCCCCACAGACCCATGCCCCCACCACATTTTCAACAGAGCCACAGACACCATCACCCCCAAGCTCCGCCTCACCATCAACTGCTCACCAGCTGCTGCCACCTTCCCCGATAACTGGAAACACACCAAGATCAACCCCCTCCTCAAGAAACCCTAGACAGACCCTACCGACCTCAAAAACTTCAGGCCCGTCTCCCCGCTCTGATTTCTTGTGAAAGTCATCAAAAAGCGGTCAACAGCTAACTTGCCACGTTTATAGAAGACCACAACATCCTCAACATCTTCCAATCCGGATTCAGAAAAAAATATAGCACCGAAACAACCCTCCTGGCCGCAAGAGATGACATCCGCTCACTGCTGGACAAGGGAGAGACGGCAGCACTCATCCTGCTAGACCTCTCGGCGGCCTTCGACATAGTCTCCCATCACACCCTGATACAAAGACTCCACAAAGCTGGCATCAGAGACAAGGCCCTCGACTGGATCCAATCCTTCCTCTCTGGCAGAACTCAACGAGTGAGGCTCATCCCCTTCCTTCCTCGCAGACCCCACAACCACCTCCTGCGAAGTTCCCCAGGGATGCTCCCTTAGCCCCACACTGTTTAACGTCGACATGGCCCCGCTAGCCACCATCGTCAGAAGCTATGGAATCAATGCCATCTCCTACGCAGATGACACCCAACTCATCCTCTCCCTCTCCAACGAACCCAACAAAGCCAGACACAACTTCTGCGAAGACATGGAAGTAGTCGCCAACTAGATGAAAAACAGCTGCCTTCAGTTCAACGCAAACAAGACAGAAATACTCATCATGGGCCTTCAATTCAACGCGTGGAACGACTCCTGGTGGCCACCCACCCTCTGAAACCTGCCCACCCGCACAAGCCAAGCCTGCAACCTTGGGATAATCCTGGACTCCAATCTCAGCATGAACCATCAAATCAACTCAGTCACCTCCGCCTGCTTCAGTACCTTCCACCTCCTACGCAAGTCCTTCAAATGGATCCCCCTTGAACATAGAAAGACTGTCACACACGCTCTCATCACCAGCAGAACGGACTACGACAACACACTCTACGCCAGAATCAACAAGAAACTCACCTGCAAACTACAAAATATCCAGAACGCCGCCGCCAGACTGTTCCTTGACCTACCTCGACACTGCCACATCTCGCAACACGTGCATACACTGCACTGGTTTCCTACAGAGAAAAGAGTCCCCTTCAAGATCCTCACCCACACACACAAAGCCCTCGACAACACCGGACCAGCCTACCTAAACCAGCGACTCAACCTCCACGGACCCCACAGGGCGCTACGCTCAGCCAAGCTCTCTCTCGCAGAAGTACCCCCCATCAGGAAAACCAGAATAGGAGGACACTCCTTTTCCTACATTGCAGCCACCACCTGGAACGCTCTTCCTCTCCACATCAGACAAGCCACCTCCCTCCTCTGCTTCACAAAGGAACTGAAGACATGGCTTTTTTAAGACCTACCTCACCAGTGAATGCTACACTTTCCCTTACCCCAACGCCTTGAGACCCTAATGGGTGAGTAGTTGCACTTTACAAGCAATGATTGGTTGACACAGTCGTCACTTGCAAGTCAGGATAAAATCAAGAATCATTCAGTTTCGTAAAATTATAGTTCTTTCCACCATCGGCGGATCATAAATCTGTCCTAAATCTACTGCAGATGAGTTCACAACCTCTGCTAATAATGGAAAACCTGAATCTCATAGATTGATAGTTCTGTTCCTTAACTAGGTAATGGGATGTCAAAGATGCTAACAGCCTCAGAAACCTCTATGAACAGTCTTCTTATGGAGAAGAGGGTCTTTGGCTTGAGTTTCTTTAGGGCAGATGAAAATAAGCAAGGTAACGGGGTCTGGACTGGTCCTTTATTAAACTTGAGTAGACCCGGTTACCAAGGGTGCAGCCATGGATACAGAGTGCCCCTGATGGGAGTTTGAAGAAGTAGGGTGATAGTTCTGAAACAGGCCAAACAGGGAAGGAAAGTCACATTCATTATGGTCATAAACATACTGTTATTTCCAGTTTCACGGGCCACTCCATTGGCAGTGTCTGCAAGATGAACAGTGCGGAGTGAGAGGTGCTAGTCTTGAAAATGGAAACCTCCAGTTTAATGGGGAATGAGGACAGCAGTAGTGTCACATTCAGATGTGCAGTGCCCATGTAAGGTGTTGTAGTTCTTTGTCGAAAGGGACAGAAACCATTGCTTCTTTTCTGTTGGGGTTAGTGGGCACAGATACAGAGGTTCTGCTTGTACTGTTCCAGGAAATGTATCTTTGTAAAGGAAACAACAATTTCAGATGAGGGCAACAGGCTCAGTGTGGTCGATTTCTTCATGCCTGCTGCTTGGCCCCTTCAAACAAAGCCACACAGAGAGCTAATCAGCATGGCATCCAGAAAGGAGGACGAGCCAGACACATTAAGGGATTAGGTAGGTGGAATACTTTCCACTAATGGGGTTTCAGGTCTTAGAGTGGGCAGAAGGAGGTGCTTCACAATTAGGTTTGTGCAACTGGGCAGCAGTAACATCAGTACTTCTGTGCGTTAAGAGAGAGACACAGCACTTTGCTAGAGCAGGACCAGTTTGTTTGGCTGGCTTAGGATCCCATTGAATGACAGGAACAGGTGTAGGGGTAGCTTTGTTGGCAACCCTGAAGTCTCTCAGTTAAGTGGTCCGCTTGAAGTGTGATGCATGAGTCCATGTGGGCAGTCTATTGCACTTCACAGCCTTGTTTATTGTGAGCAGCATCTGGTCTGGATCTCGCCAACAGGGTTGGAGTGCTGATTTCTGCTGGTGATCCTCACATGTACCCAATCTCCAGGCTATACATCATGACAGGCTCCAGTTGCACTGAACCTGAGAATGAAAGGTGTTGAGACAATAACACAGAATCAAATCATCATTCAGGTGGAAATTAAGTAAAGGTGGAATCATCAGTGAGGTGGAAGAAAGTATCAGTGGGCATTTCATTATTCGTAAGGGGCTCATTTTAGACCTTTGATTGAGAGTGCCTTGAATTGACCAGAGTCTAGCCATCTAAGCCCTGTTTCACTACAAATCTTTCATATTTTATTTTCCAAAGTTCCAGTAATCCTTTCTATCCTCTCTGAGGGCTTGGGGTGATAAGCATAATGAAAAGGTTGTTTGATTCATAGAGCTTTGCATAATTCTTAAACCATTGATAATACAAAGTGAGAACCCTTTCCACACCTTATCCGAAGAGGAGTTCCAATCCTTGTGGTAAAAATTCTAAGAAGGTTCTTGGTGACATTAATTGTATGAGATCAAACTTATGAGTAGGGGACCAGCAATCTGGGATATACAAGAGTTGTGAGGGTCAATCTGATCAATAATTTCACTGTTCACAAATAGAACGGAATACAGATGTGGAAAATTATCTATTATTTATTTGTAATGCTGTAGAGAGCCTGGTATACTTCAGACCAGCAACTCTGCTGAATGAAACATGCACATAATATATATATGTTCAAGACACCATTGCTTATAATTGAAACAGATGATTCAGGAAATAAAAATATCATAGTGAGTGCAGACATCCTTGAAATGATGTGGCTATAGATGTTCTTGATAGATTTACCAGTTTTCAACTTCTTAATTTTAGGCTTCTCCTCTTTAATTTCAAAATTAAATCAGAAAAGGCCTAATCAAAGACTTTCTATGGTAAAAAATACATAACTCAGTAGAATTTCCTACAGACTTCAGCTGACTTCAGCTATCCCCTTTGGTAAAGATAAAAGCCTTGAGCTATTACATTACAGGAAAGAATAACACTAGTCAGCTGTTCCTGAGTATTAGGAACATTTGGTGGTTAGCGGTATGTGAACAGATAAGCATTTCTCAGAAACAGAACTACATGTCGAGGGGTCAACAAGCAAACGGGAATAATTGAAACTTGGGTGGCACACACTAAATGAAAGCTGCATGAAATAAATGTTTTTCAGACCTTAAAAGTCGTAGGCAACAAGGTATCAGGAATCAACACAGGACATTGTAACAAGGTCATATGAGAAGCAGGCATTGGCAACATTTCATACTCTGACAACCTAGAGATAGAAAGATGCTACATTTTAGTAGTCAATAAAGTTGCTGTGATATGTGGGACAGTGACAAAAAGAATTGACCCTTACATAATGTTTTCAAAAGATACAAGGACTTGGGCAGTCCCAGCACCATCAGCAGGCATGGAAGCAGACCTGCCAAAACAGCACCAGGTGCAAATATATACACTACTGGCTTCTTTTTTTATCTCCATGATCTTGAACCAACACCTCCAAAATCAAGCACTTTCTCTCATGACAAGGGAATGTGGGAGTCTTATCATAGTCAGGTAATCCCAAAGCAGATGTGGATGACAAGGCTTGTTTCAAAGTTGCAAAGCTTTGTTCCTCCTCTCTGTACCAGGGCAGTGGTTCAGCCTTATCTTTCTTAACAAAATCTTGCAACAACATGACAATATTGCCATATTCCAAATTCTATTTGTGACAATACCCTGCCGTGCCAAAGACAGTGTGCCTGTACAATGGTTATGGATCATGGTAACTTTTAAAAATATATCTTTTTATTAAGCGTATACGAGCAGGTACGAAATTTAAGCTTCGAGATTACAAATCATGATTACGAAATATGCATAAAGATCAATACAGTGCAGCACTTTGTGCTGAGTTTTGATGTGCTTTCTTTACATAATAATAATAATCTGGTAATTCATAAAGACGTGCTAAATCATTATACATTGGATTGGATTTTCCCAAACAGAATGATATCTCTGTGTGGCCCCGATTCTTTGTGCATACAGGAATTCTTTAGCTTGGACTGCTCTCATTTTCTTTTCCCAGAGATAATATGATGGAGCTAGGGTGGTCTTTCATTGTTGTAAGATCAGGGATTTTGCTATCAATGTTGCAATAAAGAAGTATTAGTTTGCACATTTGGACAGACTGGGATGATTAGATATGCCAAAAAGTGCCCCCAACGGTTCTGGTGTTATCGCTACCTGAAGTTTCGAACTAATCGATTGGAAAATTTGGGCCCAAACATTAGTGACAGCAGGGCAAAGATAACAGGCATGTAGCCAATCCCCAACCTCACAATGTCATCGGAAGCAGTTGCTTGGCATTGATGGATCCAGCTTACTAAGTTGCGCAGGTGTATAGTAAAGCATCCACTTTGTGAAGAATGACATTCTCTTAAAATTTTCGCCTCTTAAGGCTTTGGAGGAATATTCTTTATAATGCTTCCATGTCTGGGGATCAATCATGCAAGCTGTAGTAGATACTATTCTGCTTAATGCTTCATGCAGGAAGGAGAGCTTTAGCAGGCAATTCTTCTAGAAGGATACTGTACCAGTTACCGACCCCTTTCCATTTCTGAACCCACATGGCTTGTGTAATTCTGAAAGATAGTGATTCAGCTGGATATTGACCTAGAGAACCCATTGATTGGATAAAGTGAAGAATCTGGAAATACGAATAGCTTACGGGTGATGGAATATCTGGATTGCTACTTTGGAGTTGTGCCGATATGACGTTATCCCCTACTAGGAAGTCCTGAAGCTTTCCCAACCCTCCCTAGATTTTCCCAGTTGTTTAGGGCTTTGGTAGTGAGAGGAAGCCCAACGCACTAATGGGTCTTGGTAACTTATTGATTGCTTCAATGTCACCCACAGACAGGTGTTGTTCTCTTGCTGAGGTACTGTGACCTAAATAGTGAAACAGGAGTAACTTATTCAGATGCTTGCACCCCTTTTTAGCAAATTCATTGTGAAGAGCTAGGAAATAAACCTTGCATTTGCACGAGTCAACAGCCTTTAACATATCCTCAACACATTGAACTAATTTAGATCCTTCAGGGAAGCTGACAATCTCCATATCATTCTTGAGAGCATTTGAAAAGATGGAAGCTGATTTTGTAGACCCTTGAGGTAGAGACTGTGTTAGTTATTTTAGGAACCAAATCCCCTTGCTGCAGCAAAGCAGTAATGACAAGGTGAATCCGTACCTCTGTCTAAGAGAATACTGTGTATTATGGTATCCTGAGCAGTTTTTTCATAAGGTTTACTTTGATCTTAACAGGTCCTACTTCATTAACATGTTTAGCCTAAAAGATAGATGGAACTAGGTCAGGTATAGCAGACATTGAGTGTGGCTAAGATTTCCTACAGTCACCATGTTCACAAATATCAATATACTTATGTAAAATAGATATCAGCATTTTCATTTTCAGATGGGAAATTTAGATATACACCAACACGAAACAAATCAGTTAGCATAGTAGATCCATCTCAAGGGAGTTTGCAGGTGAGGTAGTGCTGTAAGTAAAACATGTTGATCAGTGATAGGTCCCAAGGAAATAGATACATAGGGGCACATTACGACCCCAGTGGTAAAAACCGTTTACCGCCGTGGCTACCAGCCGTCAGTCGGATTATGACCACAGCCGGATTTCAGCCAGAAGGATGGCGGAAATCTGGCTGTGGCCATGCCGGCGGATGGCTGTAAGGTGGCGATGCTGCCAGCAGCAGTGCCACTCCAGTAGACCGCCGCAGACCATTGTGGTGTACCTCAAGCATCTCCTGTTGGTAAAGGGAAGCTCAGAATATCTAATATAGCCTCCTCCTTTTCTTCTACCTTTTCTGAGTTTTCACTGGTGATTTGAAAAAAAACATATTAGGAGGTGGTGGTGTGGTAGGGCCACTAGCCCTAACACTTTCTATAAAGTGACTAATTTGATATCTCAGTTTCTTTCAACCCCCTCCCACTTGAGATTCTTGCTTATGTTTCATAGCTTTCTCAAGCAAATTCGAAAAGACTGCCTAATGCTCTGGACTGGATGTATATCTAAGATCCTTCAGTTATTTTATAAGGTTATTGAAGTACTCAATGTCACAGGTCCAGTCTTCTTGAAAATACTTTTTATCCTCATCATAATTGCACTTAACCAAATCTTCAGTATACATACACATGTTTTTCCATACTGGTCTTACAATGCATGGGTGGGAGTCCCTCATGCTGGCGCTTTTTCAACCTTGGATTTTTTCTGCCCCATTTCCTTCCTATATCCAGGTAGCTTTGTAACCAGGCACAAAGGAGTCTGTTGGCATTGTCCTGCAGCTCATCCCGTGGAAGGGTTAGTGGTAGAGGGACAAAAAAGGTAAAAGTGGATCTAACAGCCCTTCCCATATGTTCTTATTGAAGGAGGTAGGAGATTGTTTTTTAATGCCTGTTCACTGAGCTCCTTGTGTGCAGACACTCCTGGTCACAGCTTTATGAGGCTCGCAGAGAATCTGGGTCAGCAAGTTTCGTGCATCTTTTACATTCATTCACTAATGTTTGTGTACACACACACATTTACTTTTCTAACTCCTAATATCCTCGAACTCCCCCCATACCTATCAAAAAACTGATTTATCTCATCTTAATCTGTCCAGGCAACAATTTCAATTTCAGTACAAATCTTTATGCTGTTGATAAACATAATGAGACTTCACATCGCATACAATTTGAAGCATACTTGCGCTCTCTGACTGCTTATTGAGTCGAGCACCATGCTGTCCTCCCCCTCTCGTCCACTTGGAGAATCCTCCATCTTACCTTTGTGGCTTGTGATGTTGTGTGGAGTGCAATCCAACTCCACTTCCCACATCTAATCAAGTGCAGACACTTCCTGGTACTAAGACACAAGGACTCATAGAGAAAATCTTTGCACTTGCCAATCAAATTCTGAAATAGTTTCTTAGCAAAAGAAAAGGTAACTCTCTGTGAATCACTGATTCCGTCAATCAGGGTGTCTTCCACCAGACTGTATTTGAGCAAACTATGGAGTCAAAGAAAAAGTGCATATATATAGAGGATCTACAAACAGATTTCCAATGTAAATCACATCATTTTGTGAAACAAAGGTTGCACAGAGGTGCCTAAGTCTGAGATCATGAGAAAGGAAAAAAATGACCTTCAGATTAAAAAAGTTTAACTTTTGAGGTGTGCAATCTGACCTTTATCATTTCTTGTGTCCGGAACAAAAATGGTGAAAGAAAGGCTTGTGGAAGGAAACATGGTTTCATCAGTTACAATTACGCTAAGGTAATCACTTAAATTTAAAGATACCAGCCAGTCCATCACTTCTCATTTTTACCTGATGTTCCTTGAGAGTCGGACAGCCAATCTGGATAATGTGTCTGGAGACTGTACAGTGTATGCAGATAGACATTTCTAATGATGAATATAATAGATTATTCATGTATATTTTGTCTAATGTGCTGGTGAACCAATCAGTATTAGAGTGCTTTATGTAGAAACTATGACATATGCAAGTATAGGTGTAGACAAGGATGGAGTAGATTGAAGGGAGCTTCTTGAGAGAAGAAGCAAAAGCATCTCAGGCTAAGTAGCCAGGGACAAATGGGGTAGAAGGGTTATGGAGGAAACAAAAGGGAAGACCAGATCTAAACATCTAACCATGAACAACAATTCAGTCAAGGGAGCATGCAATAAATAAACACTAAGAACTACATTTTCAAATCTAAGTTCTTGATCGATAGAGTTCTCTGTCTGAATGCATTGTTAGCTACAGGCCCACTTCCATCAAGGTATACCTTGAAAAGATGAGTTGTAGCGTTTTTCGGAATGACAGGATATTTATATGTTCTCAGATAGGGTGTCCAGGTGATCATGGCAGATCCAAAACAGGTTTGCTTTTGAGCTTGTGACATTCAGTATTTTAGTATTCCCAGTCTTGCTCCCGGTTTCTCTTAATCCCTGATGGTCAAAGGTTTACTAGGTATGTACTTTTTAGGTCTCATCTATGGACAGCTTTACCTATCGCTTGGTAAAGACTTTTTTTGTACAGTACAATACTTACAGTGTGAGAGTGTGAATTTTCTAATATGTTTTATTAATAATTTTAATGTATTAACCATATAGTGAATTAATATACAAAAACAGGTGATTTTTTAAAATGGTTGCCAAAATTCATTTCTGTTCTGAGCAAAATTATAACTAAATGTTGTGGTTATTTTCCATAGTTTATTGCTTACATAAAAGAGTGTTAAATGGTTTAATAGATGTGTACATAGCCCCACCTAGTTGGTTGCTGCATTATGACTTACAAGGTCAAGTTTGATAAAGTTCCTGCATAAGTTGAATGTTCTATTGTCTGAAATTGTCATTAATACATGGTTTCTTCCTCGATGATGGAAGTAGATGATACAATGTGGGACGTGTCTTCCTGAGAAGAAAAGTTTAGACAAGATGGAACAATTAAGCCACAGACAAGACTGAAGAGGAAAAGTTACTGTTATGAATATGTCCTGGTTAATGTGATGTCACTGTATTTTAGGTTATCAATTAGAGCTACTATTGGTTGAATCATAACCACCCCATGTACTGACCAATCATAAACTTTTTGAAGATTAGTATAACAACCTTTGTAGGATTTTCTTCAGAGAGGGATTCTGAAATTCGTAGTTCGAGTTCCTGGTGGTTCGAGTCATACTAGCAGTGTGGGTTTAGCTGTCAATAGGCCTGATTCTCTGAAGACATACCTGATGGTGTCCCTTTGCTGAAATAGACTGCATGTTGTTCTATGGGTAATGTATGAAATTGTATTGATATATGTGTCTCTTTTGCTCTTATGCAACTTATAATTTGACTGCTGCCTATTAATAATGTTTTTTTTATAATAACCCGAGTTAGAGTGATTTTTTAAAATTTGTGTTTCTAAATTCTTTTACATGAAGTCCAACATGTTGATGCCAAATTGTGGTTAGTGAGGGTATTAGCTTCCATATAATCATGATTCATATTGACACTCTTTGATTGTTTGTACTAATGTATACACTGCCATTATTGCCAATTCTGGTGTTATTAATCAGTATTATGATTTTGGAGATTATTTGCTTGATTGTTTTGATTAAACTGAGATATATGACGTTCTAATCAGCCACTATTGCTTACCACTTGTGTTTGAGAGTTATTTTCGTGATATTAGCATTGTTAATCTAGGGAAATAAATTAATAATTCTTCCTAATAAACTGGTGTGGTTATTGTATGATGTTATGAATTCTAAATATTATGTTTACTGATGATAGTCACATTGTCCATTGATGACATCCTCTCAATCCTATGTTGCCTCGATCCATTGACCTCTTGCACAAAATCCACTATTCAGCTTAAGTAATAGCTAGGGTTTCGTGACGCTGTAGCAACAGCGAGTTTTGGGTCAGTCCATTGCTTACTGTTGGTTGGCTTTCTCATCAATTTAATTTGTTTGATTCTAATTTGATAGCTTCCCTTTCTCTTCGGGTTTTTGTACCTCCCCTGGAGGGTAGCTTTTTTACCATCCGATTGATGGGATGACCTGTAATCTTCCACTGCTTACATTTTGAGATCTGCTTTGGCACATGCTTTCTTGCTCTTACCCTTATGTGATGCTTTGTCACTCAACTCAGTGCCTCTGCTCACCCTCTCTGTTTCCCTGCCTGCTCCACACAGCTCACCCGTAGTTTCCCTCATGTCTACTGGTCCATCTACATATCAGCCTTTCATTCAACCACCACCAACCCCTCACACAATCCATTATTGCTCCCTCCTTCCCACATGTTCTTTCTTTGATTTATTTATGTTATTTTTACTTTTGTAGATGGTCTAGCATGTGCACTTTGTTATCAGGCTTCTCCTTTGTAGCACTTTTTATGTATCTTTAAATTATCACTCCAAGATGGGTGTGTGCCATCTTGGAATGATAAATTAAAGACAAAAAACAGAATGGCATCTGTATCATGACTTATGTATGTACATACAGGGCGACCCATACATGCATATGTCACCATGCTAAGGCTTCCATTGAGTGTTTGCGCATGCATCACCAAGCATGTGTGTGTACTCATCATTGAGTATTTTGCTGTTTTATCATCAGCAGTACCAATGTTTTTCCAAAGCTGAAGAGCATCTACAAAAGCCACTAGCAAAGCCAGCAGGTCTGTATTGCTGTCATACCCCTCCCCAGTTTGCTTCACTCTCGCTGCTCTCAAACTTGTTGTGTTGCATAGTAGAAGTGAACCATGACACAAAACAACATTGCACTTAAAGGACAGGTAGTGCCAAGTTTACAAATTGAAAATTATTGCATGTCCATACAAGATTTCGAAATCCCATAGGTCTTTTTGGGAGTGGTCTTACAGAAAGACCGTGCCCTACTGGGCTTCTGGTGCAAGTGCTTAAGAAGCAGTTTGAGGGGTAGCATTGTAGGCTATGCACTGCCAAACAGATTCAACAGTTTCTGAACTTACCTGTTTTAGTCATCAGTTGTAGACTGAATGGGGCGTCATTGGTTTGGGGATTTCTCGATGATCGTCGCATCACCCAGGTAGCTACAGCAAAAACAAGAAGATACAAAGCATGTCAAAAGCAAGAAGGAATCTTGAAAGGGAAAAAGTACAACTGGTTGCACTTGTAGACTTGTAAGAAATAACTACTGATGTATGGTATATGAAAAATATATCCAGTGCAAAGTTGTTTTAAATTAGCACAGTCAGGTGATGCTCCAGTGACTTAACAAGCGACTTAAATAGTTTAGGAGAATAACACGTCACAGGTAAGGACTGGAAATTTGAGACCATAGAATGATAATACTGTTGTATCAGGCAATAAATCTATGGTACAGTACAGTGTTCTGGCACAAAACAGCCTATGGATTCATAATGAGAAACTCATCTCACCGAGGGCGCAGCCAATACAATAACAGGTATCGTAGGGGAAAGGTTAGAAAAATGCGTTCTGTTTAAAATGTGAATCGAGTCTGAAATAGTGAAATCAGGCTGAGCAGAAATAGGGAGAATTGAATCTGCTTGTAAACTCTAATTTTAATGAAGATGACCTTGAAGAACTATTTGAAAAGAGGCGTGTTCGATAAGACTCAAGCTCCATTCTAAGTTCCGAGAAGCTGGTGGTTCAATTGAACTACAGACGACACCAATATTCTTTGGCCCCCTGCCCGCTCTAGTGTCACAGAAAATGATATTGCTATATAGAGTTGTAGTGGGACTCTTTGTCGCTCCTGTCAGAGTCTGCAATACAAGTTATTGGTTGCATTTATTGTTACCCAACTGGCAAAGTAAACAAGCAATTGCAATGCAATAGTTCTCGCATTTGTTCGAGTTAGAGTTATTAGCACTGTAAACTCCTAACCGGACTTTTCTTGCCACATAAATTGAAAATGAAAAGTAAAACAGTTTTACATAACTAACCAGACTTTTCTTGACACATAAAATGAAAAGTAAAAGTTTCACATAAGTGAGGCTGCTGTCAGCACAAAGCAAACACACAAAAATAAACAGAAGTTTGCTCGGAGTGAAACGCATGAGCAAAAGTACGTTTATCCATGTAACTAGCAATAGTGCAATAATCTATGTAACTGGCAAAAGTGCAAATATCCTTATAACAGGGTCGATGTCATGCAAAGTGCTCGACTACTGCCCAGCGAGATCGTGCAGCGAAATAAAGTGAAAAAGGAGTCCAGAAACCATATGGAAACATCGAGCCTTGTATTTTTTCAGTAGTTGGTCGGTGTGCTGAAGGAAGCTTAAATACCGGAAAAGGCATGATATATGCATTCCTTTTGCCAATGGAAGCAAGCATATTTTAAAAGGCTAGCCCAAGAACCAACCAAATTCTTGGGAGTGAAATGGGCGTGGATACAAGCCCAAAGAGAGATTACAGCAGGGACGGAGCGCTTTGCGCTCAACCCTAAAAAGCAGTGATAGAAAACTCACCAAAATTCGTGATTCAGTGAGACACAGCTGTGAAGTTTGCGATTTTACTGATCGTGCATAGTTGTACAAAAAAAAAAAAAACTGAAAACGTGAGATTATGCATTGTGACTATTTTAGCATTATTAATAACGACACATATATACATTACGTGGATTCTTCTATGTAAAGGAGCAGATAGGGAATGGTGCTTGTGACTTCACCATGAGACTAGTCAATGTCATCGATAATGGATCTAAATTATACCTTAATATCTCCAACTGCCCAACGTGTACCATAGTGAACATGCATTTAGAGAGTTGTTACACCTTGTCTAAACCTAAATGATGGCCATAGTGTTTAAGATGTCCTTGTTGGAAATGCTATTCCAAGAGAGAGTGTTTTAGATCTTTGTTGAATGTGTCATGAGAGGCAGTTTTCTGGAGACGAAGGAGTTCTACGTGTTCAGAGCACAACCTGAGAAAATCTGTGACATGGTCTTCTGTATTTTATATCTGGCAGATTGTAGCTTCAAAGAAACAAAGCTCCACAAAAACGACTATTTCTTTGGTATGTGGAGGGGCAGCAGTGTGTATTACATTTTACATCAAGCAATCATCATGCATCTTTTGGTAACCACTGGGGCAGGATAGGGAAAGTTGTGATATGCTCAAAATGTTGACTCCCAGTGACGTGGCATGCTATAATATCATCAAAACAGCTTTCAGAGCTGCAAGAATCAAAGTGAGAAGGAAGATTCCAAAGTTAGTCTTGATAGTACTAGTGACTGAGCTAGTACCTAGAGGGCTTATTCCTGTATATAGCATGTCACATCTAGTTGAAGCACTGTATGGAAAAGTACACTTAGGCATGTGTTTTATGCGATTGTGAGGGTCGAGTCTCTTGTCGAGGATGGAATATAAGAATGTTCTGCATACGATCCAGAAAATGTGACAAAGAATTGATAGGTTAATTGGCACATGAGGAAATGCACTTTTCTCTCCTGCACTCCATGTTGCTCTCTGTCATCCGTGTGCTTTCTCCACCCCTCCATATTGTGCTCACACTTACTTACCTCCACTGTTGCTTTCACGCTCATGTGCTTCTCTCCTGCTTGCTACACATTGCTCTCTTGTCTGTTGCTTCTCCTCTTAACCCATCCCCCACCTTCCATGTTGCTTCCCCCACCTGCACCTTCCTCTTCTCTGCGACCCCACACTGCCCTGTTGCCTGTTAGCCCATGTTTCTCCCTCACCCACCCCACATTTCTCTTTTGCCCATTGCTTCTGTTCCACTCCCCTGTGCCCTCCAAGTTGATCCTGCCATGTGCTTCAATTCTGTTTTTTTTTTTTTAAACAGAACACCTTTGTATGTTTTTTATTTTGAGTTATTGAACCACCTCTCAGATCAGTTCTAAAGAGAACTAGAAAATTGGGGCCAGTGCTTTTTTTTAGAGTTGAGCGCAAAGATTACCACTATTGTGATTAATAACTCTGAGATTACCACTGCTGATATTACCACTACTGGGATTACTACCTCTGAGATTACCGTAGCAGGGGTTACCACTGCTGAGGTTACCACTACTGGGATTACTACCTCTGAGATTACCCCCGCAGGGGTTACCACTGCTGAGGTCACCACTACTGGAATTACTATTTTTGAGATTACCACTGCAGGGATTACCACTGCTGAGATTACCACTGATGTGATTACTACCCTGTCTACACACATCAATAATCAATTAATGAAACCATGTTTAAATGAGACAGTTATTGTCTAACAGCTTTTGTTTAGAATATAGTAACATTTTTCTTGTAGTATATTGAATTAAAAATATTGTTTTATTTCAGTGTGTGTTCATTTTTGTAAGAATTTTTTTAAACACTGTGTTTAGAAGCCTGAGCATATAATATGTGAGCCTTCAGGCCTCATACAATGCAAATCGGGTAAACCACCCAAATTCATGTATGTGGTTGAATCTAAAAATAATCTTTTTCTACAACATATTCGTAAGTGGACTTCTTGGGGTGAAGACAACTATAAAAAAAGAAAGTGTTACTGTTGCTCCTCCCCCCGAATTGTATGTACATATTTATTGGCTCAACACCACAAGCATGATGGTCTGGGTGGCCCTCCCGGGGTTCAAACTTGTGGCATGCTGGTGAAAGCGATCCTCAAGGCATGCACAGCAAGCACCTTGGGTGCTTCTCTGTCAACTTGTATATTTTATTCGCGTTACTGAGTGAGAGACAACATATACAGATGTTGTCACATGTTTTGTGTAACCTCTGCTTTGAGTTAGTAACTGCACAGAGGGAGTGTGGAGTTTTTCTGCGTGATGAACTGGAGCCGTTTGGTGACCCTTTACTAAGCAGCACATGAACTGAGTGAGAGGGAAGGGGGGTCACAGCAAAACGTATGGAAACAGTATTGATTGGCAAGGTAATAAAACAAAAACACCACCGGCCGTTTGAGCACTCGTAATCTGAGGCAGCAGTTCCCCTTGGGGGCTGACACAAACCACGAGGATGCGGGAGGAGGCCCAGTGCCGTGTCAACACTGAAGGCAGGGAGGAAGAAGTAAGTATAACAAGCATTTGCAATGCAACGGGTCTCGCGTTTGCTCATGTTAGAGCTGATAGCGTTGTAAACTCCTAACCCGACTTTTCACCTATCGGCAAAAGTGAATTTATGTACGTAACCCGGAAAAGTGCAATTAACTATGTAAAGCGCTCAACTTCTGGCAAGCGAAATCGCGCTAGTAAATTAGAGAAAAAGTAGTCCATGAGCTGGACAGAAAACAGTGAGCCTTGCATGTTTTCTGTACTTGGTCGATGCACTCGAAGGAGGGCTAGCCACCGGAAAAGGCATGACGTATGCATGCCTTCGACTAATGAAAGCAAGCAGATTTTAATAGGCAAGCCCACAAACCAATGAAAAACACTGACGTGACATCAACAGGGCTCCGAGCCCTTTTCTAAACACAAAAGCGTCTTGCTGCGATACGCATGCGAGAGCGCATGCAACGCAGGGTCGACCCTAAAAAACACACATCTGCTGTCTGGCGGAATAAAATGCTGTAAACTTTGAAAGACAGGGGGAAAAAAGCATTTGCAATGGTCTGGCATTTGCTCGAGTCAGAGCTATTGGCGTTTTAAACTCCTATCTGGACTTTTATTGCCACATAAATTGAAAATTAAAAGTAAAACAGTTTCAAATAAGTGAGCCAATGGCCACCATGAGCATTAACGTGGAGGAGACAGACAAAAGGAAAAATAAGTTTGCTTGCAGCCAAGCCCATGGGCAAAAGTACAATTAGCCATGTAACATGGCCAGTGGCCAAAGCGGTAACCAAACCACCCCAGGGAGGGACAAACATAAAGTATTTGCCAGTGATAACAAAGGACTTTTGAAAGGCAAGCTCACCAACGAGTGAATTTGATGGGCGTGGGATGGGTGTGGTTAAAAGCCCAAATAGATAACTACACGTCGGGAAAAGCAGCGCTTAGGCGCTGCTATGCTCAACCTAAAAAGGTTAGATCTATAGACTGTGCCAGGGCATGTCGATATGTGATGGTATGTCATATAGGTGTAGTGTTTGGCAATGTATGAATTAACTTGAGGAATCAGGTCTCAATGCTGCTATGCCTTTTACAAAAATTCACAGCCAAATTACTAGATCCTATCCTAAGAACTACAGTGTCATAAGTGTACACATACATTACATCTCGGAGACAAGCAAACCAAGACTCAAACATGTGTTCCTTGAAAACATTCAAAACAGCTAAATGAATCCTCGTGTGCTGTCTGATCCATAGTGGGGTTGACAGAACTGTTCAATACCGAGTACTATTATTAGCAGGTGTTTGACAGATGCAGTAGTATTAAATTATGAAATTCTTGTCACAAAGACAACTCATTAGTGATGCACCAAAACAAGGAAGAATCTATCAAGGCCTCTCAGTATAAGAAGCTGGACTTTGGAAAAGTCATCAAGCGCCCAAAGGACTCTCTTTGCAAAGTAAAGCTTTCACTGTACCAAGGGACTATAGGTACTATTGTGATGGAAATTCCAAGCAAGCGGTTATTTTTCTCGTTGATACAGATGGCTTTTTGGAAAATGGAGTAAATGTGCTTAAATTTCATAAATGTGGGGAACATCAACAAGTCTTGACGTTATAGGAATTGACGAACATTGGTAATGATTTTTCCTACATACATTGCACATATAGGGGGTGATTATAACCTTGGCGGACGGCGGAGGCCGTCCGCCAAGGTACCGCCGCCAAATGACCGCACTGCGGTCAAAAGACCGCGGCGGCCATTCAGACATTTCCTCTGGGCTGGCGGGCGCTCTCCAAAAGAGCGCCCGCCGGCCCAGAGGAAATGCCCCTGCAACGAGGACGCTGGCTCAGAATTGAGCCGGCGTAGTTGCAGGGGTGCAGTTTGCACCCGTCGCGTATTTCAGTGTCTGCATTGCAGACACTGAAATACACAGTGGGGCCCTCTTACGGGGGCCCCTGCAGTGCCCATGCCATTGGCATGGGCACTGCAGGGGCCCCCAGGGGCCCCGCGGCACCCCCTACCGCCATCCTGTTCCTGGCGGGAGACCCGCCAGGAACAGGATGGCGGTAGGGGGTGTCAGAATCCCCATGGCGGCGGAGCGTGCTCCGCCGCCATGGAGGATTCCCCCGAGCAGCGGGAAGTCGGCGGGAGACCGCCGACTTTCCGCTTCTGACCGCGGCTGAACCGCCGCGGTCAGAATGCTCGTGGGAGCACCGCCAGCCTGTTGGCGGTGCTCCCGTGGTCGGTGGCCCTGGCGGCCACCGGCCGCCAGGGTCAGAATGACCCCCATAATGTCTCATCTAATAGAAGAAGGCTTAACTGGTGCACTGAGTGTGTATACATGCCATTCCATCTCAAATTTTAAAGGGCCTTAGATAAGGGATTTTATGAGGTGTGCAGTAGGTAAATGCACAAATCAGTAGCATTCGCAGCCTCCCATCTGTGTCATGAGCTAACGCTAACTAATGGAACATGGACAAGATGCCAATAGCTGATATATCTATTTATTTATTGTATTTAATAATCACATTGTGCCGCTTTCCAGCACCTCAAAGTGATAATGAAAAGAAAGGACAGCAGGGAGAGCTTCTCTGCAATGGTGGAGGAGCGTCACTGCTCTGGCTAAGAGCTAGCAACAAAACAATAAAATGATATCTGAATATTGTTTTATTTTTCTGCTGCTGTCTCAGCCAACAGGTAAAGGGAGAAGTGGGGCTAGGCCATGGGAGGTAGGATGGGGGATGAGGAAATGTCTGCACTATGTGCGCATGTGTGTTTGGATGGCCTAAGACAATCGTCCAAACAAACATGTACATTACTTAGGTTTCTCCTGCCTGGTTTCTCCAGCCCTGTATACACAGCTGGGCTGGAGAAACCGCACCGGCCCCTGGGTTGTGTCTGAGTGGTAGTGACAAATCCTGACACTGCTTACATGTTATGATGTCCCTTTGATGTCTGCGGCAGCCACTGCTGAAGAACAGTAAAGAAAGGAAGAGGGAAATTCAATTGATTTGTTGATGAATTTATCCTTGGCACATGCTGCTAATTCGAGGAATTGCTGACCAATTATAAAGACTTCAGATTAGTGTAGACATTATGTAAAGACACCTTAAAAAAACGTCAAATCCTGCAGAGTACAGTTAAAATATATCTGTTCTTAGGCATCTGACTTGTGATGATGATAGTTGGCATGTAGACAGACATAAGACTTTATAAGCAATCCGCAGTTCAGTGGTGCATGAGCTTACAACAGGCACTGTACAGCCTGACTCTCAATAGTGCAAAATGCCTTCAATAAGATGCCACTAGATAAAGATGAGAAGAGGGATAAAATAAGGCAAAACGTCTAAAAATCTTCAAGATGCAAGAACATGAGAAGCCTAGCAAAGAGAACTGCAGTGTAGTCAGTTCCATAGGGCCCTATCACCAAGCTTCTTATTAAATTGCAGTGGGAATGCGAGCGGTAATACACGCAGGTCCTGAACCTTGCTCTCCCGCTGCCAAGCGTGCTGTATTGAGCCTTTCTCGTGCCTTCCAATGCCTTCTGCTTCTGCCGTTTTCTGCCTTCTGCTGTCCTGCCTTGAAATGCCGTCTGTTTTTCTTGCCTTGGATTGCCCTCTGTTTGTCCTGCTTCTGTCTTGTCTTGCACTGCCCTCTGTTATCGTGACTCATATTGCCTTCTGTTGTCTTGTCTGGTATTGCCTCTTTGTCTTGACTTCCTGGTTTCTGACTCCCCTGTCATTTTGTTTTGCTGTGCTCCCTAATCCTCGTTTGCTGTCTTGCTCACATCCCCATTCCTTTTCCTGCCGTTTTGCATCCCGCTTCCTGCTCCCGTCGCCCGCCCTCGCCCCACTGTGCCCTGCCCTCCACAGGACCTACTTAATGGCGATCACTGCGTGACCACACTGAGCAGGCCCTGAACCTTGCTTCCCCGCTGCCACCCAGAAGGCTTCAAACTGATTCACAAAGACCGCCAAAACAAGCAAGGAGGAGGCATCACCATCATGCACCACTTTTGAGGAAGAGTCATCCCACCTCATGGAACACCTCAACTACCTCATCAGAATCGATGACAGAATCACATCAGGGGAACCCTCGAAAACAGACCCCCAGGACTCAACCCAGTCTTCAGCAAAGATATCACCGACTTCATCGACCCATTGGCCATCAACTCAACAGACTTCATATTCTTAGATCTCAACTTTCACCTGGACGATCCCCTCGATGACAACTCCACCAACCTCTAGGACAACCTCACCAACATAGAACTCAAACAACTCGTCACCAGCCCCACCCACACAGCAGGACACATCCTTGAGCCCATCTTTTCTGCCAGCAACAAACTCAAGTTCGTCCCACACCTCAGAACTCACGTGGACCAATCACAACCTAGCGCATTTCTTTATAACCCACAGACCAGCAAACCCCACCAATCCCCTGCCACCCTCCCTCTGCAGGTGGACGAAAATTACTGTAACCCAATGGAGCAACACCCTACATGCCAACAGACCCACTCTTTCAGACAACATAGAACAAGACGTAAACTGCCTATCCAAATGGCTCCTCAACTGTACCAACAAAGTAGCCCCCATCACGAGCTCCACCTCTAGAAGATCCAAGAAACCATTGATATGGTTTACCCTCGAACTCTGCACACTCAAAGGAGACTGCGCAAAGAGAAAGACGGTAGGGCACCAAACCAACCGCACAGTCTATAAAGAAGCGCTGAACAAATACCATTGCCACATCAAAGAAACAAAGAAGATCGCCCTTCTCAACCACATCGAGGAAAGTGCCAACTGCATAAAGGAACTTTTTAAGATTGTCAAAGAGATCTCCTGCTCAGCAGCAACCGAAAACTCCACTCAGCTGTCACAGACCCTCTGTGACTCGTTGGCCCAATAATGACACAGCAAAATCACAGCTGTGTACAGTAACTTTTTTCTCCAACCCATCAACATCGAACAGCTACTCTCCGCAGCAGGAGGATCTCACTGCCACCAGATCACAGACTAAAAGCCCCTGTCCTCCCAGGAAACAGCAGACCTCACAAGATCAACTCACTCTAGCTCACCGAACGACCCCTGCCCCCATCACATCTTCAACATGAGCCAGAAGGAAATCTGCCACGTCCTCACTCTGAACATCAACACATCCATCAGAACAATCACCATCGCTAAAGCCTGGAAACAAGCATAAGTGATGCCACTCCTTACAAAAATAACGCAGACTCTAACAAGCTCAAAAATTATCGACCCATTTCGCTGCTCCCATTCACTGCCAAAATCCTGGAAAAAGCCATCAACAAACAGCTCTCCGAAAACTTGGAAAAATACAACCTACGAGACACCTCCCAATGTGGTTTCTGCATCAACTACAGCACAGAGACTGCCCTCATTGCCGCAACAGATGACATCAGATCCCTCCCTGATGAAGGAGAGAAGGTGGCACTGATCCTACTGGACATCTCTGCCGCATTCGACACCATCTCCCACAACACCCTCACTTCCAGACTCCACCACATAGGGATTATTAGCAACACCCTCAAATGGACCCATGCCTTCATCACAGAACCCACCCAGAGAGTCCACCTTCCACCATTTACTTCAGAACCTAAGAGCACCATATGTGGAGTCCCCCAGGGCTTCTCCCTCAGCCCCAACCATGTTTAACATCTATATTACACCACTGGCGGAGATCATGTGCTATCACAGACTCAGCATCATCTCATTCGCCGGTGACATGCAACTCTTCCTCTTCCTTTCCAAAGACCACACCGCCCCAAGAGACAACTTCAGCAAAGTCATGAGCCACACCGCAGATTGGATGAAAACCAACTGCATAAAATTGAACTCCAAACATAAAGAAGAAATCATCTTTGGGAATGACTCCTGTCACTGGAACGACTCAGTGTGGCCCTCTACACTCAGACAACCCCAAACCCCATCAGGACATGCCCGTAATCTCAGCATCATTGTGGACAACAAACTCACTTTCAAACATCAGGTAAATGCCGTGGCATCAGCCCACTTCCACCAACTCTGTATGTTATGCAAGATTTTGAAATGGATACCCGCTGAAACCAGAAAGACAGTAACCCAGGTGACCATCACCAGCAGACTGGACTACGGAAACACTCTCTACCTTGGACTCCCTGCCCAACTCTACCGCATACTCCAGACCATCCAGAGCACAGCAGCAAGACTAGTCTTGGATCTACCCAGAAGAAAACACATCACCCCCCACCTCAAGGACCTACACTGGCAACCTGTGCACAAGAGATGCAAGTTCAAGGTCCTCACCACTGCCTTCAAGGCCCTCCATAACATCAGACCCAACTTCATTAACCACAGATTCTCTTTCAGCTGCCCTGTCAGAGAGCTCCGATCAACTCTCCTCGCCCTTGCCCAAATCCTGATAATTTGGCACAGCTGCAGCGGTCACTCCTTCTCTTACCTCTCTGCCAAGAACTGGAATGACCTTCCCACCCACTCCGGACAACAAACTCCTTCATCGATTTCAGGAGAAAACTCAAAACCTGGCTCTTTGAGGAACAACCACCCAGCTCGCAGCCACAACACTCAGCACCGCCTGGATATCCCCTGGGTTGATAAGTTGTCCTTCATAAATTGATTTCGATTTAGATTTACTTTATGAAGGAGGCCGTAAGAGGAGGCTAAAACAAAAATGTTTTGATCATTATTACTGTCCTACAGAGGCTCATGTTATATGTCCATGCTTAAACCATAGTATAGCTTTTTGGATGAATGAGAAGGTATTCCCATACCGAGATGGTGACCCATAATCACTACACAAGTCTAGAGGGAGAGAGCATTCCTTCTCCAGGGCAATGACTACCTTCAGTAAGTAAGATAGCCGCATTGTGGTGGCTTTGCATGAACAGTGACAGTTGAGGAACTCCAGGCGTTTGACCAGCATTGATACAGCACTGGTACAGTGTAGTAGGTGTGTGGGCCAGTACAAGCATGGAAAAGGTCCTCACCCACCTGCAGATTGAGCGAGAAAAGAGCAGCAAAAGAGCCATAATTGGGTACAATGGAGCCCTTAAATCCCAGGCCCCGTGCTACTGCACATGCTGCATTAGTGATTTGTTATGTCCCTGGTTTGTTTCTCAAGTAGCACTACAAATGGGATGGTAATATATAAACAAGAAAATGCCTCAAAATTCATACAGCATCTAATATAAATGGGTTGTATGATATAAAAATCATGGTACACTGGCTAATCACTTGGGGACTCATTTACATAGAACTGGTGCATCATCACCGATGCACCAGTTTCCTTGAGACGCCCTGCGCCTCCCTAATGACACAATGGTAGCACTGTATTTATAATGCAGTTCCCAATGTCTCTTGTTAGCACAAATACGTCAGCATTTTTGAAGCAGTTGATGCTGGACTAACATAAAAAATGTTGACGCTAGTCCAGCAAAGCTTGGGGAGGCTCATTGAAAAGAGCCTAGCGCCAATTTAACACCTGGCCTGGAGAGGCATTAAATAATGATGCTAGAATGGCTCAGTAAAATCTTGGAAATTTCAATGTGCAATTTTTTAGGCCTCCATGCGGGGGAACGCCTTCCTTGCATACATTATACCTGGCACTGGTATAATGTGACACAAGAGTTCACGAACTGGTGAAATGGTGACATTGCGCTAGTTTGTAAATACGGCGGGGGGGGACTGTTTTGCGCTGCCATAGCGACAAAGTAAATGATGCTATGGTGGCACAAGGCACTTGTAAATGAGCCAGTTTGCTTGTGTCGCCCTGCGCCCCCCTATCAACACCATGGTAGCTATGTATTTGTGGTACAGTGCACTATGGGGCTCATTAGGACATCTGCGTCAGAATTTCTGACCCAGTTGTGACGCTTTGCTGGACTAATGTCAAAAATGTTGACGCAAGTCCAGCAATGCTAAGGGGGCCCCATTGAAAACAGCACAACGTCCCTTTAACACCTGCCCTGAGCAGGCGTTAAAAAATGATGCTAGAATGACGCAGTGAAATCCTGTAGATTTCACTGCACCATTCTTAAGGGCCTCCTTGCGGGGCAATGCCTCTTTTGCATACATTATACCTACAAACTGTCCATTCAGAATAATTTTGCTTGTACTTATTGAAGGCCTGGATGGAAGTCACTTAGCCTTCTCTTGCTAAATTATCAGTGTAGCCGTCTTTGTGAGATGAGAATAACAGACTTTGCTGTTCTCTTTAACAATGAACTTCAAAGTGCAGGGCTATATTATTTCTCTTCATTCTGGTTACAATTCATATAGTCTGCATTAGACAAAGATTTTGATTTCAAAATAAATATTTAAAATGTATTCGTTGTGTTCTGGTATTCTTGAATGTGTTATTTATTAATGAGGGAAGGGCTGAGATTTCACTATTGGTCCCTTTAACATCTACTGTGATTGATCGTTATCTAGAATATATCTCACTCTAATATTGCAGCGGGTTGTGCAATAGTTACAGTACAACTGTTATTCTGATTTGGGTTGACACACTAACTTAGAGCCTGATTTACACTTTTGTGGAGGGTGTACTCCATCGCAACCTCTCCGCCAAAAGTGATGTTCCGTCTGTCTCATCCAGTGTTGGGTGGAACTTCAGTATGTAGATGGCAGAGACTACTCCATCTTTGCCCACTACATACAACTCCCACACCTCTGACAGCCATATGGAGTGAGGCCGTCAGAGGTTTGGCCATGTGTTCTCACTTTCATTGACACTCTCAAACACATTCACACGCAGTCTAGCTCAATCTCAGTCAATGGCAATCACTCACAAACACACTCACACATACATACAAGAACGAAGAAACATTTGTTTTTACTTACCCTGTTTCATTAGATGGCATCATGGAGGTTCCATGGCAGCAGCAGAGCAGGAATCTGAAGTTGAACATTAGAATTTGCAAACTATGATCCATGATGAGGAGCTAGTCAGAGCAGCAAGGCTGGGTTTACAAAGGGGAAGCCCATCTCGGCCTCTCTCCTACTGTCTTGATAGGACTGGAAACACAGTCATATCAGAAGCTTGGACAGTGCTTGGGATCCTGCCCCTTCTGCAGTGTATGTTTCTCCACTGGCCTGAGGGATGCACTGACATGCTCCCTGACAGCTGCATTTTAGCAAATACATTGTGCTGCCTGAAGAATGAACAGTATTTCTGTGAAATAAAATTGATTTTAACTATTTGAGGGGATCGTAGTTGAACTACCCTCCTCACATGCAAAATCCAGATATCCAGCTACAGAGTGCTGCATTTTGAAACAAGACTCTCTAACTGGATAGTGCCTCAGCCCCAATTCTCCTCCTCCTGTCCTCGGGAGCCTGGACTGAAGGCTGCGAGTGATGACCTGCGAACTGAGAGTGCTCATGAAAACACAAAACTAGTGTTTTCATGAGGCAAGGGGCAGTGTTGCCTCTCTGGAAGCAGAGCCCCCAGATAACTAGCCATTGCTGCATTTATTGTTGCAGGCATGGCCAAAACATATAACCAAAAGTGCTATTGGATTAAAAGTCAGGATTCAATGAAAGCGTCACATATAGAAGGGGCCATTTAGTAGTTATGATTCAGTTAATATATAGGGCCGCAGAGCTCAGACACTCTAATTAGTAATACTAAACATAAAAAGTGTTTAAACTTGCAGTTAATGGCACTGGTGGATTGAGAGAAGACAATGCAAAGATGTGTGTGTTAAGTGTGGGTCACTGCCTGCACAGGTTCAAATGAGACTTGCCCTGTGCATTCAGACAACCAAATTTGAAGCTAATTTTTGTAGGAGTGACACACAGAACACACAGTTCCCTAAACACCTCACTGCAAATTAACTTACTGTGTATAAAGCCCATCCCACACACGTTTCAAAACAAGTTACTTGGTTGGTTTAGCGCAATAGACAGTTTCCAAGTGAGGAAGAACATCATTTTGAACCGGACTCATTCTTCATTTAACATCTTTAGGTTAATCCATCCAAGCAGCTCTATTCGGTCCGTGTCTGTGCATGTGCCAGTATGTGTTCCATCATGCAAACGTGAGGAATGGAAAGTGGCAACAGCAGCCCTGAGATCACAGGGCTCCTCTTACTAGAGAGAATAGTGTGTTCTCTTAGTGAGCTAAGTGGCATGGCAAAGTTGTCAAGGTCCCCAACGCAAACAAGGAAAAACACCTGTGACTCTGATTTACCAGTAAAAAACTGCTACAAATTGGGGTACAATTGGCCCCTGGCATCTCTGGTCCAGGGTATCACTGTCAGTCCTGCTTTATTGCTAGCCACCACCCTGAATGAGCAAGATTCTTTTGCTTAGTTGATGCAACGCAGCATGATATTCGGACTAGGTGCGCTGTGCCCATTGGGCTAGAAGGCCCCACCCGTCATGGGTCATGGTCAAGGCTGCATCTTTGAGGGTACTTGCCTCAGGGAAAACTCGCTTATGACACTTAGGCCCTCATTACAACATTGGCAGTAAATGCCACCTACCGCCGTGCTAACGGGCGCCAACATACCGTGACAGCGGCGGTATACCGCTATGGGTATTATGACCCACACAGAGAAATCTGCCACAATACAGACACCCACACAAGTCTGCCAGCCCAAAGGTCAGTGATAATCCGGCGGTACCAAAACCCACACCGTTACACCAACAGAAATACGCCCAGAGCATCATGACCCACGAATCACCTCGGCGGTCATTCAACTGCGGTAAACCATTGGCGGTACACACGCCGCGCTCAAAATACTCACGCACTAACAAAACAGCACCACATTGGACAATTCAAACTACACAACATACACACACCACACACTCAATCCAATATAAAACACCCACCCACAATACCCACAACCCCTTACAACGAAAAAAATATTGCCAACTGAGAGAGAGACAAGCCAGGGGCACCCACTGAATCTGAGCAACATAACACCATCACCCATACACCATCCAAGCACCTCACAGCACACACCCCAACACAACACCCCACACACCCTCACACATACCACTCACACTACACCCATGGCACCACAAAGACTCCCCAGGTTCTCTGAGGAGGAGCTAAGGGTCATGGTGGAGGAAATCATCCGGGTAGAGCCACAGCTATTCGGATCACAGGTGCAGCAGACGTATATTGCTAAGAAGATGGTGCTATGGTGGAGAGTCGTGGACAGGGTCAACGCCATGGGACAGCACCCCAGAACAAGGGATGACATCAGGAAGAGGTGGAACGACCTACGGGGAAGGTGCGTTCCGTGGTTGCAAGGCAACAGGTAGCTGTACAGAGGACTGGCAGTGGACCCCCACATCCTCCCCCACAACTAACAACATGGGAGGAGGAAGTCTTGGCGATCATGCATCCTGAGGGCCTCGCAGGAGTAGCAGGAGGACTGGATTCTGGTAAGTCAAATCTTTACTAGTGTATCCCCCACCCTACCTGCATGCCATCACAAACTCCTACCCCTACCCTCACCCCATCACTCCACCACCTCACATATGCCCCACTATCACAACCCATCCATCCCAATACCAAGCCCTGCATGCAACACCAAAGCATGGACACCCATCACAGACCTGCATGGACACCCATCACCACAGCATGCACACTAGTGAAAATCACTTAGCCAAACCAAGCACAACTCACACAAGCCAAAGCTGCCTTGCTAATACCAACCATAGAGGGAAACATACCCACGCACAAGATGGCACACGCAGATACAATAACACTGCATTTACATCCCCAGAGGACCCCCACTCAACGTTACCGGAGAGGAGGTGCCAGCCACATCCAGCCCCCCCCCCCAAGAGGCCCACAGTAATGACAGCAGCTCTGCACACCTGGATCACGATGACCAACCTGGCCCATCAGGGACCTCTGGACAGTCGGTTACCCTGACACAGTCCCAACCCACCACAGAGCCTCCCCCATCAGGAAACACCACCACAGCACCCACCCAGCAGGCCCATTTCTCTGTCCCCAGGAAAAGTCAATCAGCAGTATGTCCACCACTACAGGGACCCCAGGTGACCCCACAAACCCAAGACAATCAGAGACCTGGGGTCAGTGGCAGTGGGCACATGGTTCAGGGAACAGAGGCACAGGACAACAGGGAAGCTGGGAGGACTGCTGTGCGACAGGGGGAGGACAGGCCCAGGGAACCCACTCTCCACGAGGCACTTGCAGGGATCCTGGGAGCATACCACTATTCACAGGAGACGATGGGCCAGATACTGTACAAGTTGCAAGAGACCCAGCGGCTGCAGGAGGGACAGTACTTGGGGATCAGGGAAGACCTGAAAGACATCCACACCACCCTGGTCACCATTGCTGGAGTGCTGGCAGACATGGTCAACACCATGAGGGAGGCAGTGGCACACAAACGGGCCCCTGACACTAGCCACGCTGAAGAACAGCCCTTCACCTCTGCCGGTGCTAGTGGACAGGAGGCCCAGCCACAGGACCTACAGGCCACCAGCACCCCACCCCCTGGAGAAGGAGAACCACCCCACATATGGTCCCTGCGATCCAGGCAGAAGCCAGAGAACATTGCCAAGGCCCCCGCCAGGAAATAATACTCTCCTGATTGTCACCCTTCTGTTCCACTCTGTCACCCTGTCCACCTTGAGCTTCCATTGCTCCCCTTCCTATGCCCCCTTGGACAATGCACCTGTGATACAAATAGACTGGACTCTATCCTGGACTTTCCTCCATCAGCAACCCAGCCCATTGCAATACCCCCTACACTTATTAGCACATAAATAAACACCCTTTGAACAAATTCAAGTATGGAGTCTGTGGATTATATGACACATGTATTAGTTTCACAAACAGTAAACGTTTCATTTCTAATCTACTGTAATATTAACATAGGTATAATCTGTAGTGGGCAGCAGTAAACACACCAGGAGCCACAGTGGGGCACAGAGATCTGAAAATAGAGATGCCAATGGGTACAGTAAGTGGCTATAGACACAGGGAAATCAGGCTGTCATGTTCAATGTCAAACACAAAACTACAATGGAAGGTGAAGTTACAGTGTCTTACCTGTGTGTCTCTGGAAGTACTGTTGAATGAGTGTACTTCTGTTGTCCACATCTTCTTTCTCTACCTCCTCTTTGTCACTGTTCACGGGCTCCACCGCTGCCACAAGACCATCTCCTGACTCATCCTCCTGCAGAAAAGGCACCTGGCGTCTCAAGGCCAGGTTGGGCAACTTGCAGCATGCAATATGCAACGATGATCTGGCACACCTTCTTGGGTGAGTAATGCAGGGACCCACCTGTCAGATGGAGGCACAGGAATCTGGCCTTCAGGAGGCCAAAGGTTCTCCCAATTGTCCTCCTTGTTTGCCCATGTGTCTCATTGTAACGTTCCTCTGTCCTTGTCCTGGCATTCCGCACTGGGGTCAGTAGCCATGAGAGGTTGGGGTAACCAGAGGCACCTGTAAATATTGAGGGATACATGATAGCCACACACTCACCCTTAGGGCCAAAGCTACAGTTCTTGGATTGTGGCCCTATTAAGTCTGTAGGTCAGGATAATGTGCCCGTCCTCCATTGTCGCCAGGTCCACCAGGGGTCTGTACATGGGGGGGATATCTCCATCACCTATTCATCCTCAGCGGTTGAACTCTAGGGTGGAAAACGGTGAGCAGAGGGTCATATTCACACATATGTGAAAATAAAAATGCATTTCTTCCTTTACAGAAACAGTATGTGAATTTGAGAGTCAGTTGATGTGCCGATGTCTGCTGTGATGCAGTTAGGTGCCATGGCCTGTGCCCCCCTGAAATGGCAGCTGCCTGACCTGTGAGGAGAGACAAGTGGAAATTAGGTAATTCCGTTGGCGTTGTGAACCGTTGTGGTCGGCGGTCAACGACCGCCGCGCAACTTCGCATTGGTTATCAATGGGCCCTATGGTTCCAGGAGCCAATGGCGATGTACGCCGACGGTGATGGCACGCACCGCCGCGGACACGACTGCCATTTTCTATCTGTTCACTCACTTGATACCTGACCTTCAACAGGAGAGGACCTACACTGCAAGTGCTGCTGTGACCTGTGTCTGGAAGCGACCATGGCTCGAGTGTCTGGGGAAAGGAGTTGGAGAGACTGGTGGATGGGGTCCTACCCCAGTACACTTTACTCTATGGTCCTCCAGACAAACAGGTGAGTACGCTGTGAGCATAATGCGTGGGCCATGAATGTATGGAGTGCTGTGTGTGTAAGCCTGATGTAGGGGGGGTTGAGGTGTCCTGGGCAGAGTGCTGCATGTTTTGTGGTCAATGTCTGTGAGTAAGGGGATGGGAGGAATATTGTGGGCTATGAGTGTAACAGTGCAGACGGTATGACTAATCCCTTTTTCAATGCATATTTTCCTGAAGATCAGCGCCCATCAGAAAAAGGGTATTTGGCATGCCATTGCCAAGGAGGTGCGGACCCTGGGTGTCTTTGACAGGCGGTGCACCCTCTGACGGAAACGGTGGGAGGACCTGCGCCGCTGGGCAAGGAAGACAGCGGAGGCCCAGCTGAGGCTGGCCTCCTAATGAGGAAGGGGTGCCCATCGTACCCTGACCCTCCTGATGATCCGCATCCTGGCGGTGGCCTATCTGGAGTTGGACGGGCGCTTGAAGGCATCACAGCAGCCACAAGGGGGTGAGTACAGATTCAGAATCTTGACTTTGCACACGTTAAGTGTTTACCAGGGTGGGGGATGTGGGCTGTGGGTGCCCTAGGCCAGGGCGAACTGGCAGGCTCTGAAGCACTCCAACCCCAATAGTATTAGTAGGCATCTACTACTGTGCAGGGTCCTTTTGGTTTCAGGTGTGCAGCTAATGCCGTTAGGCAATGTACCCCACGGCCTGGTGACTTGCTTTGTAACTGGTAGTGCATGGCCTAGTGCATAGGGCTGATCCCTGTGTGTTGTGTACGCCAACGGAAGAGTTGTTGCTAGCATTGACCAAGTGTATCCTATGTCTCTCCCCCTTCTTGTTTTGTCACCCTGTCCTTGTGTGCATTAGCATCATCTGGTGGAGGAGCAGAGGCACCGGCGACGGAGGGAGCTGCATCCCACATGGGCCTGGAGGCCGAATCCACCGACAGTGAGGGCACTGGTGGGACGGAGGGCGAGGGGAGCACCACGAGGGAGACAGGAGGGGACACTACCAACAGCGACTCCTCCTCCAATGGAAGCTCCCTGGCGGGGGCAGACACCTCTGTGCCCACCCCCAACAACAGGTACAGCCACCACCCCCATACCAGCACGGCCCTCCCAGCAGCCACTCAGCGTGTTTCCTGTGCCCGCTCGCCCAGGAGGGTGGGCATCGCCTTCACCCCAGGCACCTCAGGCCCTGCCCCAGTCAGCCCTGCTGCCCTCAGTGAGGAGGCTATTGACCTCCTGAGATCCCTCACTGTTGGGCAGTCAACCATAATGAATGCCATCCACGGTGTCGAAAGGCATTTGCAACAAACAAATGCATACCTGGAGGCATTCCCTCTGGCGTGGTGACCCAAAAGAGAGTATTCCAGGCTCTGACCTCCGCACTGATGGCAGCCATTTTCCCTGTCTCCAGCCTCCCCCTCCAATTTCCTCTACCCAGTCCCAATTCCCTCAACCCCAACCTATCCCAAGCACACCTTCAAACCAGCATGCACCCAAATCAACAAACAGAAGTGGCTCAGGCAAACACAAGCACCACATTTCATCTCACAGGCACTCTCACAAGCAACATCCCCATGCAGACACACCAACATCCACTGCCTCCACTGTGTCCTCCCCGTAGCATCTTCAATCACACCTGCATGCACTACATCCTCATCCACTACCTCCATAACCAGCACGCCTATCACTACAAGCCCCTCACTGGCAGTCACCACCGCCACATCCATGCAGATGTCCCCTGTGTCCTCTCCCACTGTGCCTGTGACCCCTCCTCCCAAAGTACAGAAATGCAAGCGCACACCCACCCAACAACCATCCACCTCACAACAGCATCCAGCTCATGCACCTGCACCCAAACACAGCAGACTGACACCTCCTACAACCACTCCCTCTTCATCCCACCCCCAAACCTTCACTCTCTTCCCGCCTCAGTGTCCCTAAGAAGTTTTTCCTCGTCAACATTGAACTCTTCCTTACACCTACCCCACGCCCTTCACCTCAGGCCAGGGTGGCCAGAACCCAGCCCAGCACCTCAGCCACCCAGTCCAAGTCTGCTGTGGTTTCTGCAGCTGTGAGAGGCTGCAGGGAGGCACCCGTCAGCCCAGCCAGTGTGCCACCAACACCTGCCAAGGCCAAGAATGTTCCACCACCTGGCAAGGGCAAGAAGGGGACAGCATCCAGCAAGGGGAAGGAGGCACAACCAGCCAGCAAGGCCAAGTCAAAGACTCCAGCTGGCAGAAGGACGGTGGAACCACCATCTGCCAAGGGCAGGAAGGGGCACAGAACACCAGCCATTGCACTTCAGCTGTCCAAGGCTGCAGGTGAAGGCCTAGAGGCTACCACCACAATCGCCAGTATCGCCACCTGCACCGCGGCCAGCACCGCCACCTGCACCGCAGCCAGCACTGCCGCAAGCAGCACCACTGCCAGGAGCAGCAGCCCCAGTGGGCAGCCACCTGAGGCTGCAGGTGAAAGCCTGGAGACTACCACCACAGCCGCCAGTATTGCCACCTGCACCGCAGCCAGCACCGCCACCTGCAACGCCGCAAGCAGCACCACTGCCAGCAGCCGCAGTGTGCAGCCGTCCGAGGCTGCAGGTGAAGGGCTGGAGGCTACCACCACAACCGCCAGTATTGCCACCTGCAACGCGGCCAGCACCGCCACCTGCACCACGGCCAGCACCGCCACCGGCACCGCCGCAAGCAGCACCACTGCCAGCAGCAGCAGCCCCAGTGGGCAGCCATCCGAGCCTGCCACCACCACTGCCAGAACCGCGACCTGCAGCGTAACTGCGATTCACTTAGCAGCCGTCACCACCGGTGAGCAGTGTGTAGCGGTGACTACATGGGCTGCAGTGTGTCCTGGCCCCTGAAAAAGCTGTTGTTGTGACACCCAGGTGAGAGACTGTAACCTTTCACTCCAAAACATCTGCATCACAGGGTGCAATGCCCCCTCCAGAACCAGTGGAAGAAGGCATCCACTCAGACCCTCCTTGCCAGGATGAACCACACTGGGCACAATGCCCCCTCCAGAACAAGTGGATGAAGGCATCCACTCAGCCCCTCCTTGCCAGGATGAAGCACACTGGGCACAAGGCCCCCTCCAGAACCAATGGAAGAAGGCATCCACTAGAGAGACTGTGGCTTTGCACTCCCCAGGACCAAGCAGTGGGCAAGCCACCCACTAGAGAGACTGTGGCCTTGCACTCCCCAGGACCATGCAGTGGGGAAACTACTCACTTGAGAGACTGTGGGCTTGCACTCCCCAGGACCAAGCAGTGGGCAAACCACCCACTTGAGAGACTGTGGCCTTGCACTCCCCAGGACCAAGCAGTGGGCAAACCACCCACTTGAGAGACTGTGGCCTTGCACTCCCCAGGATCAAGCAGTGGGCATGGAGCCCCCTCCAGGACAGTGGCGTTGTACCATCTTCCGGCTGAGGTGCCCCCCCCCCATTCCCCATCCCCCTGTGATGCCTGTGTTTTTTAGACCTGATGCACCTGCAGTGTTCTCTCCGTATTAAGGTGTGGGCTTGGCCTATGTGTTTTGGCCCAGTGGGCCATGGACAATTTTTGAGTGGGCATTGTCCCGCCTTTTGTATATATTGTATATATTGTACATACTGCTTTTGCTTTCTGAACGTATTTCTAAGAATTACTAGTATTACACTCATTTGACTCCATATTCCTTTTGTCCTTGCGTTATTCCTGAGGGTTATAGGGTGTATATGTAATGTTGGTGCATGTGTGTGTGTGTGTATGGTGTTGTGAGTGGGGGTAGGGGTGAGGGTGTTGCGTGTTGCGTGTGTGTGTGTCACTCTCTCCCCCCACTTGTGTCCTAGGTGCAGTACTCACCGTGGTCGTCGTCGCCGGCGTTCATGCTCCTGGTTTATGAGAAGATACACCAGAATGGGGAAAACCTGCAGCTCGGGCTCCATGGCGTCCTGGTTCTTCCTTGAGTGTCAAGAGGTGAGTCGTTTCCCTTCAGAGTACTGTTTCTGCTGTGCTTTTGATGGCATTGGTACCACCCTGGAAAAGCTGGCGGATGGGCGAGTTGTAATAGGGTGGGCGGTACATTGTCTACCGCCGTGGCGGTCGGTGTGTTAAAGTGGATGTATGTGTTCACGGTTTCTGCCGTTGGCATGATTCAATTTTTTTAACCGACGGCCTGTTGGCGGTGTTACCGCCGCTTTAACACCGACCGCCAGGGTTGTAATGAGGGTCTTCATTTTCTTAGAAAAGACAGGGTCAGCAACTCCTGCTGCTATACGGGCGGGAGGTAAATTGTGATTCCCAATGTCTTAGGTTGCAGACCTCATGGTGGTGGCTCTCAAAGTCCAGGGTTTTGTGTTTGAGCAGTCACTATTATTTTAAAGGAAAGCTAATCATTGTCTATTAGTACTGGCATGTGAGAGACAATCTGCACTTACAAGGTGATCTCACCCCCCCAACCTGAATAATACCTTTTGAATGCTTCGATGAAAACAAGGCAGAAAATGACAAATGTATACAACTGCATTTGTATATAGCGCTTATTACCCAAGAGAAATGCTAGATGTAGTGCCTTGCATGCTTTAGAATTAAACCTTTCTGGCTCCTAAAGGACTCCACATCAGAGTGAATGTAATTGGAATAAATTGCTAGAATAGAATGTAATGAAAGCTTGGTTTAGAATGTTGCAGTTCATAGATACACACAGAGGAATAAAGACGTGTGATTTATATCTTTGTGTGTGTCGCATTGGCGGGTACCCAGGCTGGGGAAGACGCTACAACAGGCAACGAGATAGGGGATGAGTAATCCAAAGAAGAAAGAGCTGTCCTGGAGAGCTTGCCATGGTTCAAGCAAACTGCTTGTGCATGCCACGTGTGCCTCTGTTTAAGTGCTGAGTCAACGGTTGGCGCCTGTGGGGTCAAAGAACAAGTTCAGCCAGTCTGTAGCATTTAAGTGGAAAGAAAGCTTCACTGAGAAGTCTACACATTGTTGGTCAAGAAGCTATGATCAAGATCATAAAAAAAGGTACTGCGCTGTCACACAAAATAAAGTTTTACAGTGTAGGAAGCTTGACCCTGAAAGTGGATACAACCAGGTTTACAAACAGCAGTTAAAGACAATTATCAATAACCACATAATGCTGCAAACGAAAGTGCTGCATGGCAGAGCTCAACCAGGTGTCAGAAAATGCAAACTGACATTTAGAAAGGAGGAAATAAATAACTTACCAAGCCTGTTAAAAAAGAGTCATCGTGCCACAACATTCAACAGAGTGGCACAAAAAGAAGTGTTCAGTCTGAGCTTACGAAACAATGGGGCTCAGAACAACTTCATAGGTCTTCAAAGAGTTGAAGGTAACAGTTGGATCTGTGAAATTTAAAGATTGCAGCTAAGAGAAAAGACATCATTCAGGTTAAGGTTAAAGATGAATCTGAGGCTCACACATCAAAAGACTTTAATGACATTTTTCACAGACAAGGTCATCAGATGGTGTCAGGAAGCATGCTACTGTCAACGTTGGTAAGTTCCGCAGTTGTTTATAATTCTGCTACTTTCCTTAAACCACCAATACCTTTCAGTACGGCCAAAAAGCAAAATATTGGCGATAGATGGACTGTTTGGATAGAGACATTTGCAGATTTCATTGATGCACTTGAAAAGACTGATAACAGGAAGATTATCAAATATCTAAAAAATCTAGAATTCCAAGAACTGATGAAGAAGTCATGTACTGTCAGATTAAAAATGTGTTGAATCTCAAGTGCAATCCAGTTCCAGACGCTAATTATGAAAGATAAGTTTTCAGTCAAGAACATCAAAGAGTTGTGAAACAATCACTGAATTTGTGGAAAGACTCGATGCACTTATCAAACACTGTAAGTTCAATTAATTTAATGATGACAAAACAATCCATCTTAGAGCTTTTGATGGATGTTTGCCCGATTCATTCAGATGACGAATGCTGAAAGAAACTCTTAGTTTGGAATGAGTGTTGATAGCTGACAGAGCTGTGGAACGTGCTAAGAGATAATCTGCCGACATGGAGGACTGAGGTGCCAAAAGCGAGTAAGTCATGAGTGTAAAAAGTAATCCATAACAAAAGCCTGGAGGACACAAAGTGATGTATACATGTAAAAAGAAGTTGTGTTTTAGATGCAGATTTTTGTTTCCACGCAAAGAAAGGTGTCCCGCCATTGGACAGATATATAAAGGCTGTGGGAAAGAGAACCATTTTGTGATAGTGTGTGCGCAAAGGAAAAAGTGAGCGCATCATGTCAAGAAGACAAAATGGCTGGGCGGACCGTTCCGGAATCACCGTTCAACGCATGCCCAAAGGGCCAAGTAGCAACATAAGTTGAGGCAAATGGATACTTATCAAAGTTGATTGTCATCTAAACCATTGTCAAAAAGTTCCTCCACATCAATAAGTGAAAGTGAAGGATGTGATTGTGCAATATCAATATTTGTTTCAGAGAAACATACATATGTTGGGCTGGTCCTATGTGAAGAAAATGTAATTATAAAAAAGAATCAACATGTCAACGCAGCCAAATCATACAAATACTGTTGAAAGATTACAATTAAAAAATAAATGGGTGATCAATACCTTTTATCATCAAAAGTGGTGCATCGATATATATATAGTGTCTGAAGAGAAACACAGTGAACTGTCTCCATTACTGCGGCTTATGTAATGGAAGACCAAAGTGTATACTTGGGCTGCATTGAAGCTCATAAAGAGTCAGGGTTCATTTTTAGCGGCAGTAAAACACAAGAAAACAAAGGTACAAGCACTGATCCATGTGCTTCAAGGTATGATGCCTAGTGCTTGTTTGCTCAGTTTTGACACAGCTGCTGATATGAGACTGATTTCTGTGAATTACAACATGAATGCTCATCACAAAATAGTAAGCCAATTCCCTTCATTGTTTTATAGTTTAGGAAAACGAAAGACTTTGAAAGTGAAACTGCACATTAATGAGGATGTCCGTCCTGATGCTCAGGGACACAGATGAGCTGCTTTTCATTTACAAGAAGTTGTTGAAAAAGAACTTGAATTGTTACTTAAACATGACATTATTGAGCGTTCACTGGTCCCACACCATGTGAAGGAGCTGTGGGCATTTTTGTTGACATGCTTCAGGCAAACAAAGCAATTGAACGAGAACGACATCCAGCACCACATATTGCTGACATGATAACACAATTGAACAGTGCCAAGGTCTTTACTCAACTTGATTTAAATAGAGGTTGTCATCAGTTAGAACATACAGAAAGCGGCATGATTTAGTGTTTGGCAGAGGGGGTTAGTAAGTCACAAACTTGGCAGAAATCCCATCCACTGTATTACAATTCCATTATAGCCTATGGAACTTGTAATACGGAGGACGGGATACCTATCCTGTTTGGAATGGAGTAACCCCTCTGCCAAACACTAAATCAGGCCACTAGTTTTTGTGTGTCATCGGCAGCAGAACTTTTTCAAGATGTCATTCAACATAATATCCAGTCTGTTGTGAACGCATTCGACTATAGCATATTAATTTTTGGAGCTACACAGAAGGAGCATGAGAAAGCTTTCACACAAGTATGTCAATTAATCAATGATGCTGGTTTGACTTTAAATGCAATGTGTGTTCAACAAGACATAACTGAAAGGGGGTATGATGCATGATAGTGAAAAAGTACAAGCTCTGTCAAATGCTGATCCACACAAGATGCTTTAATGGTACGTCCTTTTCTTGGGAAAAAAAAAATATTTTCAATGGTCACAAGAATGTGATAGAAGTTTCAAAAGAATCAAACATGCCATTGAAAATGCTACTGAAATGCCATATCTAAATCCATAGCTTCATACAGAGGTGTGGTTGATGCTAGCCTGGTAGGGATAGGCGCTAACTTTGCATAGCATAGTAGGTGCACAAATGCTAGATGACATATTATGGCCTATGCTAGCAGCAGTTTGTCCCAAACAGAACAATTCTTACTCACAACATGAGAAAGAAAGTTTGGTTGTGGTATGGGCTTACGAACATTTCCATGTACTCCTGTATGGAAATCCTTTCACACTGGTAACTGACCATCAAGCTTTGATGACCATCTTTGGCAATCCAGGAGCCAAGATGCCTCCTCACATTCAACGATGGGGGCTTAGATTACAAGAGGATGATTATACAATTGTGCATCGTCCAGGAAAAAATGAGAATCCTGCTCACTGCTTCTTGTGGGTGCCTATACAAGGTCATGGTACTCCATCCAAGATGACTGGGGCTACATTCATTTCATTGTCAAGTCAAGTACACCAGCTGTTATATCGTTAGCCCAGATTGTGACTGCCACCAGCCACGATAGTGACCTGCTGGAGTTAAAAGACTTAATTATGCATCAGTTGTGGAACAAATACATTCACCCTCTCAATAATGATGGTGAATACCAAAAATACAAAAATATCAAAGATGAATTGTCCATAACTCAGGAAGGAGTTATACTGAGATGGTCAAGAATCCTGATTCTGGAAAGTTTACATCTGAAAGTGATTGAAGTAGCTCACGAAGGAGATTGTGGAATTGTTGCCACAAAGAGAGCTCTCCAAGACTGGGTTTGGTTTCCATACCTAGATGAAAGAGTTGAAGAGGAACTTAAGGACTGTTACATATGCATTTGCCTGTCAACCAATGTCACTCAACATACTCCGAACATGTCAGAACTCCCCAGACATGCACAGGAGAGAATAGCCATTGATTTATTTGGTCTACTTGATATCATCTAATGGTGAGTGAAGATGAATACTCATGTTTCCCTTGGTTGAGGATTTCTCATCCATGACTCACAAGTCTGATAATGTCCCACCCTTTATTAGTAAAGAATTCAAAGAGTTCTTGGAGCAATTGAACATCAAGTGTCAAAAGAGTATGCCCTTAGGCCTGCAGGCCAATGGACTTGTTGAGCCTTTTATGAGCACAGTAAAGAAAGCAGTAAAGCTCTTGAAAAGCTCTGTTTGAAAACAGTATTGAATTCTACTTTCCAAGCTTATAGTTCACTACCTCACTAGACCACAGGTGTAAACCCTGCAACTTTGATGTTTGTGAGAGCAATGACCACCAAGTTACCTCAATGGACTACCAAATAGAGACAAAAGTGAAAACAAGCTTCGTAAAAGGGATTTGATTAAGCAGAATATGAAAGCTTGTGCAGACAAGAGGCCACATGCATCTAGAAAATGAGATGTAGTGATTGCCCGACAGATGTGCAAAAGGAAAACTTCATGCTCCCTGCGATGCTGAACCTTACCAAGTGGTGTCTGTCAAGGGACACATGGGACACATAGTGACTGCCTAGCACCCTGGAAAGTTTGTTACCAGAGACTCTTCTCAGTTTAGGCCCGATTTTTATCCGTCTTCAACATGAAATGGTGAAATAAAGATTGACTGACTGAAAATGTTGTGACTGCTGCTGACTCTTTACCAACTATAGCAATTCCTGACAGTGAAGATGACAGCTTCCAGCAACCAGATGGGGTCATATGATCAAAGCGCCACCTCCACAAAGATTGATTGAAGAGATGAAGTTGTACCTGTTTTTATGTGTGTGTCTCTACTGATTTTCTAATAATTGCACTTTTTCATTTAACAGGGTGGTGCCTTGCATGTTTTAGAACTGAACCTTTCTAATGGACTCCATATTAGTGTGACAGTCACTAGTCTAGAATGTAATGAAAGCTTGGCTTAGAATGTTGCAGTTAACAAGCACACCCGAGGAATAAAGGTGTGTGATTTGTAGCACTGTGTGTGGCGCAGTCATTGGTGGATACCCATGCTGGAGAGGATTCTACACTAGCAAGCACTATATAAATGCAACAAACAGGAGAATTTATTTTCTTTTTAAATGAGTTTGCAATGGTTCAGTGTCCACCAGACAATCCAGACTTTTCCTGTCAATAGCATTACCTCTTGCTTTCTGTTGGGGGCGTAGGGGACTTGTGGTGTTTCTTCTACAAAATCTGAATAGTATTAGCTAAAAAAAATAAGAACTTGCAAAGGCGTTTTGGCAAATAAGGTTATGGGCAGAACTGTGTTTCAATGGTTGCTGGTGGAAGTCAACCAGTGCCACTGGAAATATGCGACAGGGGAGGACCTAATTATTCAGCAGGGTTGACTAAATTATGGGGCATAAATAGGGATACTATGTGGTGTAATGTGGCACATTTTGTGATAGTATTACTTCATTATTTCATTGTTTTTATGCATCTAGGCTAACACCAAAAAACAGGAATAAGCAGCTAATAATGGCCAGTCAACCTTTGTTGAAGACCTTCCCCTGCGTATCAATAAATGCCCCTGCATTTTCAATAACTTTTGATCCGTTTAAGCTGGAAACACATTTTTCTGCTAAAATCTGCAATATGTGGCAAATCCATAATGAGGCAAAATAAAGCTGGGCCGCAAAATTTCATAATTCCAGTGGCACTTCCTATTAGTGCGGACAGTCTTTTAAAAAAGGTCCCACAGACAGCAGTTCATATCCTCTGAGTAAAATATCCCTGGCTGCTTGTTCTACCTCAGAAGGAAGATCAGCAAGGCCCAAGCACTGATGTTGCTTGTGAGTCTGTCATGCAGTACTGCCTTCAGGATGATGGCCCGGCAATAACTTCTTGTCACGCAGTTAACTAACAGTGAATACACAGGCAGTGGCACAGAACAGCCCATCACTGTGCCAATCTGCCTCATGCTTGCTCTGTGGCTACGTTTGGCTACAGCTGGACATGCACACTACAGAAGGGACACACAATGGGTGCAATATTCCCATATGCCTTGTCAAGAACTACTGGGGGTTAACCTCTCATAGTCCACTTCACAGAAGGCCCTTGTGTGCCTAAGACCGTGTGTGTTTGGTGGACGGTCACATAATAGACTGAAGAGGTGGATCAGCTTGGGTATAGCGAATTACAGTACAGGCCCTGATAGATTTCCCCACACCGAAAATGGCTTGCATATAGAGAAGAAACAGGAAGAAAATGTAAAAAAAAATGCTCTTTTATAGTCTACAGATAAGTTTCTATGGGGGAGGAGCTGGTTCCTACTGGGCGTTTCAAGGCTGGACTTCTGTTAACAATGTGTGCACAACAACAAAATTAGTTTTCTATGTATTTTCAAAAAACTACCTTTTGACCCATCTTTGAAAAACTTGGAGAAATATTTTTGGAGAGAGCTTGACTAAACACTTTTCCAGGGTGAGAACAGAGTTTGACACTCCCATAATTGGAGTGTAGCTAAAGCTTTCCCCACAGTGTGGGAAAATAATTTGCACACATTGCTTGGATGGCATTCCCCCCCCTGCTCAACCCTAGAGTACACACATTATGAGACAAGACATACAAACACAGCCCCTCTTAATCTTTTTAGGTCGAGCCTGCCAGCAGCATGCATGCGCTGTTGTTATGGCGACAATCTTTTGTGTTTAAATAAAATTCTACTGAAAAGGGGCTTTTAGTCCGCCCATTACTTACCATTGGTTGGCATCATAATCTCTCTTCTTTGCTGCCTTCTAATTCGTCAGAGCGTGCAGTAAGCCACTTCCTGCATCCCTTTGTGGTCTTTCCACGGAGATTGGGCAAAGGACACATTGATTAAATTTAATAATTATGTTCCGTCCACTTCTCACAATATGATTTGGGCACTATTTCTCCTTTTTAGAGCTTTTTATTAGTTCAAACTCAGACCCAAAGATATTGGAGCGCTTATGCACTTATCACAAACAGAAGTGTTTAGGTATCTTACGCTGCTGTACGTGCATAGCCTACATGTGGTCTGGTTGCATTCCCACCTTTATTAGTGCTGTGTAAAGACTACAGTTTAGATGCAGATAATTGTAATGTTCTCTTGCAGTACCTAGAAAAGTGTATCATGTGATTGCTGCCACAAGTTACACTGCGATTTTTTTGGTGGCAGACATTTTTCCTTTTTCGTTAATTTTGTATGACCAATTGTGACTTTGATGCATGTTGCATCACGTGTGCTTACTATTAGTCTACTCACCATTATTTTATTGACAGTATTAGCATTTTGACTTCTTATTACAAAAAGGCCGGCAACCTAATTGTCAAAGTCCACTCTGGAGTGTTGCTGCGCCCGCTGCTTTATTGTAGCGCAAGACACTTTTTGGTGCAAAGCCTTTGACATAGTTGGGCATTGATGAACCAAAATCAGGCTGCTGTACACTTCTTTAAAGTGCCCATCCTTCACAAAAAGACCTTGTGTATCTGCTGCAGATTCCTGATTTTCCTTGTTTTAGCCTCGTGTATATTTGTAACGCAACGTTTTTGAGGCCTTTTTAGGTTGATCCTGCAGACAGCACGCTTGCGCTGCCACTTGACCAGCTACTGTGTTTTTAAAATAAAAACAACTCTAAAAAGGGGTTTCCTGCCTTATAGTTCATGTGCGAGGGTCCTTCCCTTTTCTTACTGTCACTTGGACCAAGTACAGATTGATTTATCTTAATTTCTGCCCTTTCACTACTTGTGCTTTGATTGAGGTACTATTTCCTTTTTTTGGCATTTTTATATAGCACAAATACAACTGTATTTTGTAAATTTGTGCTGATTTTGCGTCAAAAAACGACACAAATGCGGCACTAAAAAAGTATAAATATGGGCCCTAACCTCTCCTAACGTCCACGGGTCTGCATAAACCCTGATATTTGTTACAGAAATTTGATGGCTCCTCATATCGTTTTGTATCACTCCTCCTATTGTAAACTATTCTGAATGGAAAATTCCTTAGATTCAGTCTTTTTATTATTTGAAGATTCAAGCATGCACAGCAAGTTTGCATCTGCATTTACAATGAACAGCCAGTGGAAGTCATTTGCTCTGGCCACCAGTGCAAAATTACACCTGTTTGCTCTCGACAGTCTGTGAAAATATGTGTGCACATTTGGTGCAAATTTATGGAAACTCTGCAACTACATTTCCAATAGTCGAGTGAAGAATGCAGCTGATCTAATTTCTCTAACCATACCACAATATACAGTGACAGAACATATCATACCATACTATACAATAATAGACCATATAATACCATATTATAAAATGACATACCATATCGTAACATATGATACAGTGACCCACCATACCATGCCATAACAGGCCAAACATTCCCGTACTAAACAATGACATACCATACTATATAATAACACACTTAGGGCCAGATGTAGCAAATTGGCAATTTGCGACTTGCAAATTGCGAGTCCCTGCGACTCGCAATTTGCAAGTCGCAAATTGCTATGCAGTACGGTGTCTCAGACACCGACTGCGACTCGCTATGGGGTCGCAATGACCCACCTCATGAATATTCATGAGGTGGGTCGCAAATTGCGGCCCCATAGCGAGTATAGGCACTCGCTAACATGGAGGCCTGCTGACGTCAGCAGACCTCCATGTTCGTGACCTGCTTTTCAATAAAGCAGTTTTTTTTTTTAAGTGTAGCCCGTTTTCCTAACAGGAAAACGAGCTGCACTTAAAAAAAAACCGAAACCTTTTGTTTCGGTATTTTTTCAGGGCAGGGAGTGGTCCCTTGGACCACTCCCTGCCCTGAAAAAATATTTTTGGGTCCAGTCACAAACTGGAAGGGGTCCTATGGGGACCACTTCCAATTTGCGAGTGGGTTACCATCCACTTGAAGTGGATGGTAACTGCGATGCCATTGCATCCCAATGCGACTCGCAAACAGGAAGGGAACACCCCTTCCTATTTGCGAGTCGGAAATGCATATTGCAAGTCGGTAACGACTCGAAATATGCATTTCTGCATTGGGAAACGCGTTTAGCAAGTCGCAAACGGCAAACTTTGCCGTTTGCGACTCGCTAAACGTTTGCTACATCTGGCCCTTAATAACACACCACATCGTATTATACAATGACAGGCCATACTATACTATACAATGACAGGGCATACCACATGATAATGACAAGCTATATCATACAATTACAGACCATAGCATACATGCAGTGACAGGCAATAACGTACCATACGATTCAGTGTCACACCATACCACATCATAACACACTATGCAAGATAACTAATACCATTGAAAAAGCCAATAGATCTCACATAGACGAGACCTATTGGTTTTGCCAATTAGGTGTAGAAGGGGAAGGAACCCATCCTCATCCCACGTCTTCCCCTCAGTACCCGTAAGCCACTAATAACCACTTGCAAATGCAGCTGGATTTTTCTCCTTAGTGTTGGGAGGGGAAACTATTTGTAACTGGCTGATTAGATTTTCTCCTGCTATATAAACATATCGGCATTAAGCAATCCACAATCACCCTATGCATATTCACTCTCAAATATCAGAGTTGTATCGTTGCGACTGAAATCTATGCAGTTGGTTCTACTCTCGGAATTAAACTAGAAGACACAGTCGGATTTGGAAATCAAACATAGGCCACAAAAATTTAACAGCGAATTTCACACTATGAACAGGAGCATACTTTTGCTTTAAGTAGCAGCACCATCTAGTGGTGCTTTAAACACTATCTAAATTTAATTAAGCAGTATTGGTAAGGTAGCTGCACTAATTAAAGCTGTGCTTTAGTGAAGGCATCATTGAACATTTTTGTGTCCTATCTCTATGTGAACAAGGAAGAATAGTTTTACGCAAGGGGAATGTACACGTGTTTGCGTTGCGAGCCACTGAGGCCAATTTGCGTAACTTTTCAAGACTCATTTATTTTAGGACTCATGCTTCATTGGTACGAACTGTTGACGATCAGGGTAAATTGCAGAGTGTCCTGGCCACACTGCGAAGGAGAGTTCTCATATTATTAAAGGCAAGGCGGAGAAGGGGAGGGGGGCAATACTATGCAGTTTTCAAATTATAACTACGTCTCATAATCGTGCTCCTATGGGTAGGACGTAAACAATACAGATAAAGGATGCTGTGGTGTTTGCCTGTGTTCAGGCAAACCCATTATGGTGATTTCTTGAGGGGTCAGCGCGGACACACCCCTCCTTTGCGAGGAGCCGTGGTAGTGTTGCTGTGATGTCCAGCCAAAGGATTTAGGGCCAGATGTAGGTAAGTTAAATTTTGCGACTCGCAAATTGCAACTTGCAAAAGTGCATGCAGAAAGGTGTCTCAGACACCTTCTGCGACTCGCTATGGGGTCGCAAAGACCCACCTATTGAATATTAATGAGGTGGGTCGCATTTTGCGACCCCATAGCGAGTCCATGCACTCACAGGGATGGTGGCCTGCTGAAGACAGCAGACCTCCATGTCTGTGACTGCTTTTTTCAATAAAGCAGTTTTTTTTTTTCTTTTTGCAGCCCGTTTTCCTTAAAGGAAAACGTGCTGCAAAAAGAAAAACTTCTGAAACCATTTGGTTTCGTTTTTTTCAGAGCAGGCAGTGGTCCATAGTACCACTGCCTGCTCTGAAAAAACGTTTTTCTCGGCATTCACAGAGGGGAAGGGGTCCCCTGGGGACCCCTTCCCTTTTGCGAATGAGTTACCACCCACTTCAAGTGGGTGGTAACTGCGAGTTGGTTTGCGACCGCATTCGCGGTCACAAAGCAACTCAGCATGGAGATGCGGTCGCAAATAGAAAGGGAACACCCCTTCCTATTAGCGAGTCGCAGCCTCAAATTGCGAGTCGGTACCGACTCGCAATTTGAGGTTGTGCATCGCAAACGGCCTTATGCATGTCGCAAACTGCGTTTTTCGCAGTTTGCGACGTGCAAAAGGCTTCCTACATCTGGTCCAGAAACAGGAGCCCGCGGCAGTGTGAAAGTTAGTATAACAGTATAGCGAGTGTTAGATTGCATAAATAAAGCGGTTGTTAAGATCATCTCTGGGCTCTGTGTCGTATGGGGTAGGGCCCCACTCTACATTGGCAACGAGGGTGAGTCACCCTGTGCTGCTTACCTGCTCCCGTGCAAGCATTCACCCCAGGGACACCGCAACGTGGCATCCGGATCAGCCTCCGCCTGCTTACACCGCTGGCGATGAGGACTGCGTAAGCCCCGACTTCCCTTCAGCGGCTGCTGGCCTGCAAGTGGTTGCCATCGTCACGGCAAGGCCTGCCTCCTGACTCGCTGTTGCCAGCGTGGACGTGCACCTCCTGTCTATGCAGCTGCTCCCCTGGGCCTGAAAAAGTGCCCTGCCTGCTTGTTTTTCTTGCTCTGCCGGCCGCAAGGATCAGCTGCGGTTCCCTAGCAATAAGGGGCCGCGTTTGCCTTGGACTGCGCCGAAGCTGCCTGACATGTGCTCCAGTGCACAGCAGCTCTCTCAAGGTACTGTGCCTGCTGCTACCTCCTAGTGCACCCTGTGAAAGCCATTGTGGGAACTGCGTGAGGGGGATGCACCCACCATTAATATCCTGCCACCACAGCCAGGACTCCTTAGACACAAGCTGTGTACAAAACCTGACCTCACACCAGACAGGCCCCAAGACTTTTACCTGTGAGAGACAGAGGTGACAGGCCTCAACACTGGCCACTCTATCTAGTCAAAGGACCCCCCCCAAGTATAGCCAGCAACAGCCTGCTACTCCCTACGACATGGCCAGCATACCAGCTTTTGAACCTTTCACAGGTTCGAATGCCTGGAAACCTACTTCGAGGCTCTAGAAATCAAAGATGAAGAGAAAAGGCCTTTCCTCCTACACCTGGGTGTGGCTGACATACACAAAGTATCCAAGTCAGTAATCAAAGCAGCCCCCCACACGTACGCCACGCTGAAGTATGTCATCTGTGTGCACTTTGAACTGTATGCGAACCCCGACTATGTATGCTTTTATTGCGCCAGGCGCGTGAGAAGTCGGAGGAGTTCGTAGACATCTTCTATGCACGCCTCCGTGAGCTAGCCAGTACGTGCACACTACCAGATGAGGAGGACAAGATCAGGGCCCAATTTATCCAGGGATGTGCATCCTCAAAACTCCGCGAGCACATTCTGCAAGAACCTAATATGTGTATAAGAGATATCCTTACACTAGGGTGCTCTCAGGAACTGTCAAAAGCAAGGGACTCCCACATGGAACAGACAACAACAGTCCAAGTGAAGTCTGAGCCTAGGAAGGCGGTGGTCACAGGTAACGCCAAGGGCCGGGCAGTGCATGGTGGGGCAAAACCGAGAGTCAGAACCTGCAGATGGTGTGGCGGCTCCCTGCCCCACCCAAGCGGCTGCCCTGCCTGAGGAAAGTCCTGCAGTGTATGTGGCAAACACTATAATTTTTAGAAAGTATGCCATTCGATGCCCAAAGCGCCGCCCAGCCCCAAAAAAACCAAACTGTCAAGGCTGTAGCTGCCCTCCCCAACACATCATCAGAAAGTGACATGGACGATGACCCGCAAGTTGTCTATGTTGTAAGGGCAGTAGACAAAGGAGCGGTCAATAACCAATGATTACCTTCCTGTCAGGTCACCAGGCAGAGCCAGTCCATTCCAGCTCTAATTGACACGTGGGTCTCAATTAACCTTATGGCTGCCGAGATGTACCACAGCCTAAAAACACAACCCCCACTTCAACCTACCAAGATACTGGTGTATGTCGGGAACACCCAACCACTAAAGACAGCGGGTGTCTTCACAGCAGACGTCCAGCACAAGGGCATGAAGCTCGCCACAAAAGTCTGTCGCAGGAGGGATCAGGCTTCCTGCTTAGCTGCCAGACCGCTCAGAACCTAAGCCTGTAAACAAAACAAATGAAAACAAACTGTAACAAAAATCCAAGAAGTAAGTGTTGTGTCGTGCGCGTGTGCTGCGCCGCTACTGCTCTCTGCGCCCCTCTGTGGTGTCAGGGCAGGCTGCACATGGACACGCCTGGTTCTTGAAACAAAGTAGACAGACACCGTGTTTAGTTTTACTCTCGTGCTGACGGCAGCTCTAACCAACTCCTGTGCATCAGGACGGAGCTATATCAACTCAGCCCACGTGACTCTGGGGCTGCACCAACTATGCCGTGGAGCTAGGAACACCTAAAGCCCACTCCAGTGGGGTGTTGTAAATTAACTCCCCCTGCCAGTTGCGTCATTGGTACGACACTACATACCTCCCGCATTTTGAAATAAAAACACAATTTGAAAAGAATACTGACTGTGGTCAGACAATAGCATCATTCCAGTCTGATTACTGAGTCACAGTGTGCACAAACAAAACCTAGCTGTTGGTAAACCAGCCCACCACGAGCCAGCCCGAAACGTTTACCTTGACCCATGTTACTTCCACTGACAGATAATTACACTGCATGATCTTTCAGGGGAGATGGGAGAGCCGGATTACTTATCAGGCTCTATCGGGTGCACGCATCACATCTGAGAGGCGCAGCTGAAGACGTGCCCCTCTCTCTCTACGCATCACAGTCCCTGGGGTTGGGTATTTCCCTCTCTGATCTCCCTGACTCAGAAGGGCGGTGGTGGTGGTGCATTGGTTATAGAGGTATCATCTCCATCACGTCTGTCTGGGTCAGACACTTCCGCCCCAGGGCTGGCAAGGCATGGCACATGGAATCTTTTAAAATGTGAAATGTTTCTAGATACTTCCTCTCCTCCCTGTTGGGCAGTCAACTTGGTGCCATGAATGTGAGTAATGGTCCATGGGATTTGTTCAAAGGGCAATCTGAACTTGCTGTCAGAATATATACCCTTCACTAGTACAAAGTCGCCTACTCTGTGGACAGACTGTTTGGCCTTGTGACATTGTCTGGCTTGGGCTTTGGAGCGTTGACGTTTGGCCAGGACCTGCTGATTATGCACTGGCATGGGAATCCACTCAGGATGATGGGGAATAGAGCCTTGCACCACTCTCCCCATCAGTAGGTGTCCAGGGGACTGCTCTGCAGTGGAATGGGGTGTCCAGTGGTATTCACAGAGGAATAGATACATAGCCCATTTGTAGGGTTGTCGGTTTGCATGTGCAACTCTGCTAAACTTGTTTCAAGTTCTCATAAATCATTCCACCTCCCCATTCACGTGCAGCCAGCAAGGAGTAACCTTTCTGTGGATGATGTTCAGGGATGGGAGATAATCAGCCACTTCTTGTTCCTGAAATGGTGAACCATTGTCAGTTTTCAGTTCTCGTAGAGGTCCATGGGTGGCCATAGTCTTCTCCAACTTCAGCAGCACTTTATGAGCTCCTTGTGATGCGATGATTTCTACTTCAGAGTATTTGGAGTAATCATCAATGATCACGATCGCATATCTCCCATCCAGTAGACTTCCAAAGTCGAGGCTGGCACACACCCAAGGCTGTTAAGGTCCTCTTTCTGTTATTATCATTGTTACTCGGGCCGGAGCTCCGCCAGTGGCCTAACACCAAGGGCAGGATTTTATAAGGGTTTTTACCTGCTTATCCATGAGTGGGAACCACACCTTTGGGGACAGTCAGTTCTTTAGTTTGACCATCTCCTGATGACCAGCATGAGCTAGTTGCATAACTTGAGTAGTGAGGCTGGCAGAGATTACAAACCTGTGGCCTTGAAGGAGGCAGCCGTCTGGGTCAGCAGCAAGCTTGTGACTGATATTGTAAAGACTCTCCAGGACGCTTCGAGCTTCAGGTGTTTTCTAGGCTCACCTCTCTTTGAATCGATGCCACAGGATATTTCGGACTGCTTCCAGTGCTTGTTGCAAACATTCATAATGACTAGTGGCTTGTTGGATTTGCCCTTCTGAAATTGGCAAGGGACAAGACCTATTTGCTGCATACTGCACATATTCTTTGGTCTTGTTGTCTTCCTCTTCCACTCTAGGGGTCGCCACTTTGGGATGTCTAGATAGATAGTCTGCCAGGTTGGTGGTGTCTGGCTGATATTCCACCTGACAGTTGTATTCTTGGAGCTGAAGCATCCACTTTTTAAGTTGCAGTGGAGTTTTTGATGCTGTTCCTCTGAAAACTGGAATGAGGGGTTTAAGATCAGTGGTGACCACGAATGGCCAGCCATAGACATACAGATGGAAATGCTGTCATCCCCGGTGGATGACAATCGCTTCCTGATCAATCTGAGTACCATTGCTCTATGTCTGTGAGGAACCGGCTTGCAAATGCCGCGGGTGCCCATTCCACATTCTCTGGCCGTTGCATCAGAACGTCCCCTAGTCCTTTTGGACAGGCACCTACCATAATGGTAGTTTCCTTTTGTGGGTCAAAATACATCAGCGTGGTATCAACTGACAAAGTGGCTTTCATGGCTTGGAATGATTGCTCCTGAGCTTCTCCCCAGTGCCACAGGGTGGCTGACTTAGTGATCTCTCGTAGAGGCTGTGTCAGGATAGTCAGACTGGGGATGGACCGGCAACAATAGCTGATCATGCCCAGGAAGCTACAGACCTCTGACACAGTGACATGTGGGATGGCATCTTTGATGTTGTATACTTTGTCAAGGTCTGGGGCTACACCTTTGGGATGAGAATGTACATCCAAAGAAATGTAGCCGTTGTTTAAGAAGTTGTACTTGCTCGAGTGAAGTGTGAATCCACAGCTCTTGATCCACTGAAGTACACTCCTTAGTCGATTGTCGAGCTCCTGAGTGGATTTTGCATGTATTAAGATGTCATCACTGATGCTTATCACACCAGGGAGGTCAATTAAGAGTTCCTGTATCATGTTCTGAAACACCTCAGGGGCACTGGAGATGCCAAAGTTCTATTTGCAATAATGGCTTAGATCCACATGGGTGGAGAAGATGGTAGTATATCTTGACTTTTCGTCCAGGGTGAGCTGATGGTGCTCGGCCCGGAGGTCAACCTTCGAATACCAACATGCCCAATTCAGCTCTCCTAGCAGGTCGTCAACCGTAGGGATGAGGTATCATTCTCTTCTGATCACCACATTGAACAACCTCATGTTCAACCATATGCGGACCTCACCCGGCAGCTTTGGTTTCCTGGTCACTACAATTGGGAACACCCACGGGGTGGGTCCTAACACCTTCTCTAGGATTCCTGCAGCTTCCAGCTTCTCTAGCTCCTTTTAAACCTGGAACGCTGTTCTCTAGTGTTGCAAGGCAACTGGATGTGCGAGACTCCTTCCTGGTGAACTCCAATGGTGAAGGTCACAATTCTAGAGCCTCCGCTGTGCAACACAACAGCTGGATGACAAGTGGTTTGCTCTGTCCATATGCAAAGAGTTAGATAGTTATTGTCAGAGGGATGGTCATAGAGTTTGGTAGACTTCTGCAGACAGCACATTGATGGATGCCCCAGTGTCTACAGTGGCGAGGACTGAGTGGGCTCCCACTTGTATCTGACACTGTGTGAAGTGAAGTTGAGTTTGCATTGTTGTCCCTATCAGAACAGAGAGTGGACAGTGTGTTAAGCATCTACATCATCATCCATATTGGTGTCTGGTTCCTGTTCATTGGATACCCTGTTGATGGGGGCTCGGTTGTTGTCTTTTTGCTTGAGCAACACACTTTTGCAAAGTAATTATATTTCCCACCTGCTGCACACTTCTGGCCTTTTGTGGGGCAGTCAATTGGGTGCTGTGTGGGGCCGCTACAATACCTACAGAATCTAGGTGATGGCCTCCTGTTTTGGATTTCCTGAGTGGTGGTCTGGGTTTGACAAAGTTGACCGGTTCTGAATTGATAGTCTATTAGAGGGCAGCTTCCCTGTGGGAAGCCCAGGCTTTGGACAGTTCCTTGGTCCTGCCCATTGTTAGAATGTCCATAAGGGATTTGCCAGATTCTGCTAGGATGCACTCCCTTAATTTTTCTGATGCACAGCCCTGGATTATTTGGCCCCAAATTTGTTCTCGCTCATAGGCAAATTGACAGCTGGTTGGTAGCTTTTTCAGCCTTGTGTAGAACACATCGATGGACTCATCAGCTTGTTGTCTGGCTTGACAGAATATGAATCGCTCATAATCCTGGTTGACCATGGGTTCAAAGTATACATTAGCCACTCTTATGAAGGTCGTATGCATTTTCGGGGTTGTTTTGGGGAGGGTCCTAGAGATCCAGTGAAGGGCTTTGCCTCCTAGATGGAGAAGTATGGCTCATTTCCTCTTATCTTCCACCTCAGTCGCTTCAAAGAAGAGTTCAACACTTTCTACCCAAAACTTCCAATTGGAGGCTTGCGCAGATGGGGTGCCTTCAATGATGAAAGCTTTGATGGGAGCGACATTGTTCATCATGGGGCCTCTTGTGTGGATTTGGGGTGTGTGCAGGTGTCAAGGGTGACAGGCTGGTGTATACTCCTTGCCCTTGTACTAGCTTCTCTCGACAGGGCCTACTTACTGGTGGCCCGTTGTGTTCTTTTTTTTTTCAGACAGGGGTTGTTTCTCTGGGTTCAGCTGCCTGCGGGCTCGCTTGTGAGTGTGTTGCCTTTGTTCCACAATCTGGCCTACTATTTTCTTGCTGCCACCTGTCCTGGGTGCTGATCTTGTGGACTCATGCGGATTAAATGCCTCAGGTCTCTGCTAGGACTTTCTTGGGGCCTGTGTGAGTAACAGCACCTACCCTGTCTTCATTCTCATGAAACAGGGGTGCTGGGGCTCCCAGATACAGTCCCCTCATGCTCCTCTGACCTGGCTCACATGTTTTTTTTCAGGCTGATGTTGCTGCCTAGGACTGTTGGCTGAGCTGTGCTTGCAGTGAGTTCTCCTTCTGCTTGCTAGCTGGCTCCAGCAGTGGATGTCACTCCTCTGAGGTGCACCCCGTGCAGCACAAGTACTGTGACTCCTCACTGAGCAGGTGGCTGCCACTCAAGGACCTACAGACACCAGGTGGCGTTAAAGGAGGGCACGCCCACCTTTGTTGCCAATTCGTTGTGTTGTGTGCGGGCACTGCACCGCTACTGCTGTCTGCACCCGTCAGGAGGTGTCAGGATGGGCTGCACATGGATGCGCTGGGGCCTTTGAACAAATGAGACACATGCCGTGTGTAGGAAGTTGGCTCTGTATACACTATTTCAAAGTAAGGAATAGTATGCACAGAGTCCAAGGGTTCCCCTTAGAGGTAAGATAGTGGCAAAAAGAGATAATACTAATGCTCTATTTTGTGGTAGTGTGGTTGAGCAGTAGGCTTATCAAAGGAGTAGTGTTAAGCATTTGTTGTACATACACAAGCAATAAATGAGGAACACACACTCAAAGACAATTCTAGGCCAATAGGTTTTTGTATAGCAAAATATATTTTCTTAGTTTATTTTAAGAACCACAGGTTCAAATTTTACATGTAATACTTCAAATGAAAGGTATTGCAGGTAGGTACTTTAGGAACTTTGAATAATAGTGTACACAGTCTTCAAATAAATCACATATAGCTATTTTAAAACTAGACACTTGGTGCAATTTTCAACAGTTCTTGGGGGGAGTAAGAGTTAGTTAGTTTTTGCAGGTAAGTAAACCACCTACGGGGTTCAAGTTTGGGTCCAAGGTAGCCCACCGTTGGGAGTTCAGAGCAACCCCAAAGTTACCACACCAGCAGCTCAGGGCCGGTCAGGTGCAGAGGTCAAAGTGGTGCCCAAAACGCATAGGCTTCAATGGACAAGGGGGTGCCCCGGTTCCAGTCTGCCAGCAGGTAAGTACCCGCGTCTTCGGCGGGCAGACCGGGGGGTTTTGTAGGGCACCGGGGGGGACACAAGTTAGCACAGAAAGTACACCCTCAGCAGCACGGGGGCGGCCGGGTGCAGTGTGCAAACACGTGTCGGGTTTGTCGTTGAAATTAATGGGAGACCAAGGGGTCTCTTCAGCGATGCAGGCAGGCAAGGGGGGGCTCCTCGGGGTAGCCACCACCTGGGCAAGGGAGAGGGCCTCCTGGGGGTCACTCCTGCACTAGAGTTCAGATCTTTCAGGTCCTGGGGGCTGTGGGTGCAGAGTCTTTTCCAGGCGTCGGGATCTGGGAGTCAGGCAGTCGCGGTCAGGGGGAGCCTCGGGATTCCCTCTGCAGGCGTCGCTGTGGGGGGGAAACTCTGGCTACTCACGGTCTCGTAGTAGCCGGGGAGTCCTTCCTAAAGTGTTGTTTCTCCACAAGTCGAGCCGGGGGCGTCGGGTGCAGAGTAGCAAGTCTCACACTTCCGGCGGGAAACGCAGTTGTTTTAAAGTTGCTCCTTTGGAAACAAAGTTGCAGTCTTGGGTGAACAGAGCCGCTGTCCTCAGGAGTTTCTTGGTCCTTCCAGAGCAGGGCAGTCCTCTGAGGATTCAGAGGTCGCTGGTCCCTGGGGAAAGCGTCGCTGGAGCAGTGTCTTTAGAAGTGGGGAGACAGGCCGGTAGAGCTGGGACCAAAGCAGTTGGTGTCTCCGTCTTCTCTGCAGGGTTTTTCAGCTTAGCAGTCCTCTTCTTCTTAGGTTGCAGGAATCTAGATTCCTAGGTTCCGGGGAGCCCCTAAATACTGAATTTAGGGGTGTGTTTAGGTCTGGGAGGGCAGTAGCCAATGGCTACTGTCCTTGAGGGTGGCTACACCCTCTTTGTGCCTCCTCCCTGAGGGGAGGGGGGCACATCCCTAATCCTATTGGGGGAATCCTCCATCTGCAAGATGGAGGATTTCTAAAAGTCAGAGTCACCTCAGCTCAGGATACCTTAGGGGCTGTCCTGGCTGGCCAGTGACTCCTCCTTGTTTTTCTCATTATCTCTCCTGGACTTGCCGCCAAAAGTGGGGGCTGTGTCCAGGGGGCGGGCATCTCCACTAGCTGGAGTGCCCTGGGGCATTGTAACACGAAGCCTGAGCCTTTGAAGCTCACTTCTAGGTGTTACAGTTCCTGCAGGGGGGAGGTGTGAAGCACCTCCACCCAGAGCAGGCTTTTGTTTCTGTCCCCAGAGAGCACAAAGGCCCTCACCACATGGGGTCAGAAACTCGTCTCTCAGCAGCAGGCTGGCACAGACCAGTCAGTCCTGCACTGAACAATTGGATAAAATACAGGGGGTATCTCTAAGATGCCCTCTGTGTGCCTTTTTATAATAAATCCAACACTGGCATCAGTGTGGGTTTATTATTCTGAGAAGTTTGATACTAAACTTCCCAGTATTCAGTGTAGCCATTATTCTGAGAAGTTTGATACTAAACTTCCCAGTATTCAGTGTAGCCATTATGGAGCTGTGGAGTTCGATTTTGACAGACTCCCAGACCATATACTCTTATGGCTACCCTGCACTTCCAATGTCTAAGGTTTTGCTTAGACACTGTAGGGGCATAGTGCTCATGCACCTATGCCCTCACCTGTGGTATAGTGCACCCTGCCTTAGGGCTGTAAGGCCTGTTAGAGGGGTGGCTTACCTATGCCATAGGCAGTGTGAGGTTGGCATGGCACCCTGAGGGGAGTGCCATGTCGACTTAGTCATTTTCTCCCCACCAGCACACACAAGCTGGCAAGCAGTGTGTCTATACTGAGTGAGGGGTCCCTAGTGTGGCATAAGAAATGCTGCAGTCCTTAGAGACCTTCCATGTCATCAGGGCCCTTTAGTACCAGGGGTACCAGTTACAAGGGACTTACCTGGGTGCCAGGGTTGTGCCAATTGTGGAAACAATGGTACATTTTAGGTGAAAGAACACTGGTGCTGGGGCCTGGTTAGCAGGGTCCCAGCACATTTCTCAGTCAAGTCAGCATCAGTATCAGGTAAAAAGTGGGGGGTAACTGCAACAGGGAGCCATTTCCTTACACCGTGTTTAGTGTTACTCTTGTCCTGACGGCAGCTCTAACCAACTCCTGCGCGTCAGGACGGAACTTTATTAAATCAGCCCATGTGACTCCCTCCGGGGCTGCACCAACTATGTCCATGGAGCGGGGAACACCTACATCCCACCCCTGCGGTGTGTTGTAAATTAACTCCTTGTAAAGCGGGTATGTATTGGAAGAAGCCACACACTAAGAGCTTTCTTTATCATTGCTGTAATTTATTGTAGTTAATACCATAAAGCGGTTAATTTGGTAAGCGTTTGGTAAGCGTTTGTTTAATCATGACAAGAATGTCCTCTTCACCTCTTCCCCATGTCTTTTCTCCCGCTCTTCACAAATCTCTAGGTCGCCTGTGCCTCACCTCTGCGACCCTCACGAGAACAACAGAGATTCCTGATAATCTATTCTTGCAGGTCAAGTACAGTCCACCAACAACATTGTGGTGCTCAACACAGTGAATAGTTATTTAAAAAGGGGCTGTGACCATGCTTTCCCTCCTCCCTCCCAGATTACCACTCATTGTCAATACTGGCATACACACGCCTTTAAGCCGACCCTTCCTGCCATCCTCGTAAGTGTGCAAGGAAAGAGGAATCCAAAACTTGCCTGAGGCCTCAGCTCGGGGTACGAGCCACTGCGGTAAGGTCCTCTTGGCTCTTCTCGTGGTTGCACTCCCGGACACCTGCTGATTGCGCCTCCTCCTCCTCTAGTCGCAGGTTTCCAAGGTATGTAGGCTCCTGCCCTCCTCCGGCAGTTTCTCGCTGTTTCCCTCCTGCTACCGCCTCGCCAGGCACTGTGTCTTCTTTCTGTTTACCGTCCACGTCGTTCTCTGTTTCCTCTGACTCATGATGACCACCTCCTTGTTCAGAGTCCATCTTTGAACACCTCTTCCTCAGCTCTGATTTGCTTACCGTGGCGGGCCCAGGCACAATGTCTAGTGTAGTGTTGTCTGGTGCAACACTACAGTAACCACAACACTTCTATTTTCTGGCTTTCACCCTCAAGATAGATGGTCTCTAGCTAAGAGGAATTCCTATTTTCCAACAAGCTTTGGTCCAATGGATCATACTGTTGTTGGATTAGTTGATACCATCACTAGAAAAAATCTGAACTTGTTGCCACACTGCCAAAAGAGTGGGATGTATCACAAGAGGCAGGATTATACTTGTCTCCTTTGTGCTCAATAAAATCAGGACTCTCCTTCATAAAGTGGATAAGAGAATCTGCAGTTTTATTACAAGGCAGTGGGTCTAGTATGCAAGTTCCAAGCATATCTACTACTGCCATTGCAGGATGTTGAATTGGTTTACTGAAATAGGTCTTACATGTTGAAACCTTAGACAAAACCACAGACTTGAGAATGTCCTCCAGGATGGCTCCAGCCCAAAAGGCTTTCAAATCCATAGCTCTCACCACCTATGAGGCAGAATAAGCCCCAAATGATCCTTTATCCAACCCTGCCATAACTGTTACCCTTTTACCCATCTATTTGAAGGGTTTACCCAAAGAGATCAGTAACTGTGGGTGGATGTTCTGAGGGTCCATGTTACTTGCACATTCAGCTTGCAGTATCTCACCACACAATCTAGGATGCAAATAAAATGCTGGAAACTATATAGCAGTAGACACATTGTTAATAAGCCTTATTATACATTGTGATAGTAAAGTGGATCCCTACTGGGAAAAAATACATAGAGGCGGTAGCTAAAGATCTAATATTTAACAATCTCCTAAAAGACACCAAACATAACAACATAACCAACTTGGCAGATAAAAAAATAAATTAAAGCTAATTATCCTCCCTTAATTGGAACAACTGTAAAACTATATTAACCTCCCACAGGTTTGAGCATCAAAGTTTATTAGGATTTCAGTATTTAATCCCTATAACAGTGCAGGAGTGTGGAAAGTTCTAATTTAGTTAAGATACTCCGCACCTCTAGGCCCATAGAGGTGATCTTGGGAGAGGGTATAAATATTCTCTGACATCAATCAAAAATAGTAATTCACAATCTAACTTAATTTGGAGTCAATAATGAAAGCTGATTTTAGTTTAAAGATGTATTTTTCTCATTAATTCTCAAGCTTTAATTTTAAATCAAAACTGACAGCAAATTGCCTAAAACAGGTTCCAAAATCTGTCCCTATTCTAATACACTATATACATGAAAGACTATTTCTTAGCAGCCTAGTCAGATAGATTTTCAGCACTCCCGAGTAATACTGTAACGGAAATGGTCTAGGCAGAAAGCAATTGAAAGTATCCAGCTAGGTCTGAGAGGGAGAGAGAGAGATAAAAAGAGAGAGAGACACAGAGAGAGAGAGAGAGAGGGAGAGAGAGAGAGCGAGACAGAGAGAGAGAAAGAGAGAGCGACAGGGAGAGAGGGAAAGAGCAAGTTTCTCGCTAGTCAAGTCTGTCTGTCTGAATGTCTGCAACTCACTCCTATCCAAAAATCTCCCTGTACTTTCCCTCGGACTTGTTTTATACATCCGACTTGCAACAATTATCTCAAACATTTGCTCATAACCAATCAGCTGTTGAGTATGCTCCTTCGTGTGTGTGGTCGTCAGCTTGCGACAGCAGATGAACAATGGCTTAATACTTGGGTTTTACACATTTGTTTCTTCTCGATTCTACTAAACATACATCATAAAATGATCGCACTTGCTTGACTCTCTAGAAAACAAGACATCTGTATGAATTTATAATGCATTCCAAGTTCAGCACTTCTCTTGCAATGCATTTCCAAATTATAAGCTTATTTATAAAGAAGTCACTTTTATTCATTTGCAAAGTTCAGCATTTCAATAGCAGATTCATTTGATAGAAAAGAAGTAAAGTATATAGCTGTCATTGTAGCATTGGAGCATGCTGGAATTTGATAATGTCAGCAATTCAAACAAGTCAGGCCATACACGAGTCATGCAAAGTTTAGAAAGAAATGCTCTTTTAAATCCTGCTTCTGGTTAGGCCTAGTTTTCACTCATGTTAAATTATTGATTAACTGTATTTTATTCTTAATAAATCCCCCTATTAACAGCATACATACTAAGGGATGTTCTCCAACCAGTTTACTTTCAATGTTTTGATGCCGAGATGAAATCACTAACCGATTATTACTTCTATAGGATTTCTGATCAGAAGCCACATACAAGCTACTCCAGACACTGCAGGCTGATTTATAGGCATGAACTGCACCCTGTACCCAGGCAGCATTGATGTAGCCGGATGCTGACTCCAAAAGTCCTATCATGTCTGTAATGCACCTGAATGGTTCCATGCCACAGGTTAGCCTGACCTCCAGAACAATACTGTGATATTGTCTGTAAGAGTTCTTAAACAACTGGGGAAAGACAGGCAGACAAATTGGACAGTTCACCAATAACTCCAGAAGGGAAGGACACCAAGGTTGTGCCTTCCAAAGGTGTGCTATCAAGACCTCCTTTGCTGGTATAATGAAGAAATGCAGAAAAGCATAACTATTTCCACAAGACCAGTCCTGAGAAAAATGCATCCATTGCCATGCTTCTGCATCTTGCTTCCAATTAAAGTGCCTCTATAACTGAGTTGACAACTGGAAAGCAAACAAGTCTGTGTTGAATGTCCCACATACCTTTTTCTAGGCATCAAAAACATGAAAGTTAGACACAAATCACTGTTGTCATAAAGCTCCTTGAGTACAAGCCAGCCACTATGTTGCACGATCCTGAAAATATATTCTCCCATCAGAGATATCTTCCGACAGATAAAAAATGTCCACAGTGAACTGGCCAATTCTGCTAAGAGTCATGATCTTGGCCCTAGGTCTGTTTATGTACCTGAAAGCGGTCATATTGTCCATATGTAAAAGGGCTGTACATCTTACCCTGTTTTGTTTACAGACCTTCAGACTGTAAAGGAGCCTTTAACAAGCTCTAAACAATTTATGTACATTGGCCACCCCTCCTGATCTTCCTTGGTGATTTGCAAATCTGGCACCCTAACCCCAGAGACTTGCATTTGATTCTAATACTAGATCTGGGGACAAAGGAAAACCATCAGTTTATCTCCTCTCACCTCTAGATCTAATGGCATAATCTCTGAATATTTGAATATTCGAAGCCTTTTTGTAAGTGTCTTGTCTTCAGCTGTTGAAGAGCCCTTTAGGAAAGTGGCAGTGTAGAAATTGCTTGAATGGAATATGACAGAATGCCCACCAGCCTCACCAAGGGCCAGAGAAAAATCTGATCTGCTTTTGGGTTAAGGTCATCCTCAACTCTTTCTTGAATGCTTTTAGTTTTGCGTCCAGAAGTAAAAGAACCTCTCTTTCCAAATCCATTAGCTACCCATAAATGATTTTCTTTTTTAAAGAAGTAGATATTATATCTCTATATTTACAATGAAACCCAGCTATTGAATCAATTATATGCCTGACTGCACTTGTTGAAATAAATGTTTTTTCGTCTAGCCCTGTTGTCCAGGTATACCTCCATCCTCAGTCCCCAAGACCTGACTGCTGCCACCCATGGTGTTAACAACTTGGAGAAATACCCAGAAGTGGAGGATAGCCAAATGGTAGGGAAGTGAACTAAGATGCCTATCTCTGCCAGAGGAACTATAGATATTTATTGTGATGATCAAAAGTTAGCACAGTTAGATAAGCATCCTTCAGCTCTAGGTGCACCGCCCAGTCCCCATAAAGGAGAATACATCTGAGCCTGACCCTTGTCTCCATTATGAAGTAAAGGTGATGTTCTTTTAATGAGCAAGACCAGGATCGGTTTACAGCATATGGTGACCACTTTAACAGCTACTCTTTCTCTAAGGAGCTGAAAGTAAACCTGGGTAAAACTAAGTCCTAATCATGAGGAACAAAATTAAGAAAATAAAGCCTTGCCCCTCCTTTCTGCGCTTTGGTTGCCCTTCAGGGTAAATTTTGCCCCCCTGTTGGCCCCAGTGTTTAATGTTATCCAGGCAAAATTACTTCCCATGCTTGCCTATGGTTCAGAAGCCCAGAGAGGAAGAAAGGCAAAACTGCTCGACAGCCTAACTACAACAATTTACAAGAGGGTGTTTCGCCTACCACAACACTCCTCCCTTGGCCCAAATTTATCTAGAATTTAATCTAGTCAAGCAACACCTAAACAGTGATAAACAGCTCTTCAGTTCACTCCAGCCAACCCTACATAGGAACACACGTTGGAAAAATTAAAAAGCACAAACCTTTGCTATATCGCCTCCGAAGACTCCCCACCACTGACGTCCTGTGCAAGTGGCTTAACTGCGCTACCCTGCAGCACTGTAGGCTCTGTGGCCACCCCAAGGAATCTGTAGAGCACATTCTGTGGGAAAACATCCGGAAGCACGACTCCGGAACAAGAAAGTTGTGAACAACGCAAGCGGAACAACGCTTGCATGAACAATGACTTTGTTTTTCTGTGCCTAACCACACATGTGCTGAACAATGCACATGTGTGGTTAAGGCACAGAAAAAGGGAGTCAGCATCTTAAGAGTTTTAGTATTGGGGAGTGGGGGGTCGAGGTGGTTTTAGTTTTAGGGGTGGGGGTCTGGGTTGTTTTAGTTTTAGGGGTGGGGTGGGGGGTTAGGGTAGTTATAGTTTGTAGGGGTGGGGGTCGGGATCGTTTTAGTTTTAAGGGCGGGGTGGGGGTAGGGGCAGTTTTAGTTTTAGGAGCGTGGTGGGGGTCAGGGTAGTTTTGCTTTTAGGGGTAGGAGGTTGGGTTGTTTTAGTATTAGGAGGTGGAAGGTTGGGGTGGTTTTAGTTTTAGGGGCGGGGTGGGGGTCAGGGTAGTTTTAGTATCAGGGGCAGGGGTGGGAGGTCAGGGTATTTTTATTTTTAGGGGTGGGGGGTCAGGTAGTTTTAGTATTAGTATTAAGGGCAGGGGTGGGGGATTGGGGTAGTTTTAGTACCGGGGTGGGGGTCAGGGTAGTTTTAGTATTAGGGGTGGAGTACTTCTGGGCATTAGGGCAGGTGGGGGGTAGCGTGCTGGAACCACTCATGCCGTCCCACATATGCCTTTACTAGGCACGCCTTTACAACGAAAAATCATTGTTAAGGCATGCGTGGTAAAGGCATTTTTGGTAACAACGCGGTCGTTGTTCTGACTGCGTTGTTTAAACATGCGTGGTCTCAGGATTCGTTGTTCCATCATACATTCCCTTCTGTGTGTCTGTCCAGCAGTGGCAGCAGCAAGACGTGTTTGGTTAAAACAAGTGTTTATTCGTATGGGACTTCGCTTGTGTTGGTACACAGTAGTAGCTCCAATTCAAGTCGCTAACATTCGCTTGAGCTCTTGATTTGTACATTTAAAGATTTAGATGAAAAAGGTCTAGCAAAGACTGTAGCTAATATATCATTTGAGGGGATTTGTTGTCTTTTACGTTTTGTGCCTATGAAAGTTCATTTTTAATATGGTGTTTTATGCAATAATTGTTTTTAACTAGCGTAAATAAATACATTTGCATTTGAATTTAAATGAAGAGCAGGTAAAAAAACAAACTTTTAGATTTACTACCAGTAGAAATGTTTCATTATTTTTCTGAACTGAAAACTATTGCTCACAAACCCTCTTGAGTGCAACCGACAAGGTTTTCTTATTTCAAGGATAACTCCTGTACCCTCAATACAATTAAATCTATTCCCTGCTGAGAATTTGGGTAGAAACCTGGTTTGCACCTGAATGGCATAGAAATATATTGGAAACCTCCATACTGTTTGAAGAACCCAGGGATCACTTGAAATTGTTCTCCAATTCTTTTTCAATCTGACCCAAGCTTTTACAAGGAGAGAGGCTAGAATACTTAACCAGTACTCCCCTTTCCTTGATTGTCCTCTATAGACAATAACAAATCATCCCCTTCTCCTATGTGGGTAGAACACTGGATATGAATATTTGTATTATTGCCATTTGAAGTTGGGTCTGAAGTAAACTGACTGGCCAGCAAAACGACCCTCATATTCACCAACCCTGGGAGACCAAACATCCTCACCAGAGAGGAGTGAGGTTCATGTAAAGAAACAAACCCTTGAAAATAACGCCCAGTTTTTCTAATAAATTAATCAATAAACAGAGGTCCCTGGTTCTTCAACCCAACTTTAGATCCAGCAAACTCCCCAGGCTTTGAGTCTATTGTTAGTGGAAGTCTTTTATGTCTCTTATAGGAAAGGCTTGCATCTACACTCCCCAAAAACACACAGCCCTTTGGGCCATGTTCGAAATTACCTCTGGGTCAAGAGGTTCAACGAACCTGTGCTTTTGCCTGTTATTCCAGACACAATATCTTTGTGTTCAGAACTAAGGTATCTAACATTCTGGCATGAAGCCGAGTCTCTAACCACACCTCACCTGGAATATTTTCCCTCACAACTCGAGAATGGGGCACTTTTGGGGTTTACAACAGGGATCGTGGCTGCCTTATCTGCAATAATTCCATTCCACCCTCATCTTGGACCTCATGGCCCGATCATTAGGCTTCCTCATCCTGGATTTAATACACTCGCCCACAAAAGGTAACCATTCAGAAGAGTTTGAGTGTTGCAAGAAACCTGGGTCAACCCCGGGACTGCCTCCTGCATTCACAATTACTAGCTGTGGTTTGTCAACCGTTTTCAGTATTTTAGAAATATTAGTGGCATCATCATCCTCAACATAATTTACATTATAGTCTTACAAATTATCAAAATACAGATCATTCAGTTCATCAAATGGTCTCTGGTTGGAACTGCCCAATACACTCATAACTGGGTACTGCAGCGGAGATCATAGGTAATTTTCCTTGTGTGGGATTGAACTAACATAATTCAGATTATTTTCATTACTGTGAGTATTTCAGTAATTAGCATATATTTATTTTTCAGCAAACTTTGCTACTTTGGTTGCATACTTCCTTGAATACTGGGGATGTGCCTTGCTGCCCCCTGGGGGCAAGGAAAGAGAACCAGAAAGTGCATTAGCCACTGAATTACCAATATCTGTAGTCACATTTTTTAAATGAAGAGGATACCAGTTTGTGAATGGACTTTGACACCAAGGCTTTCAAAACCTCAAGGGGATTCTTTTTAAACATTTTTGGAGAGGTCCCCATTAACAGTGCACATAATATTAATAATAATAATAATAATAATAATAATAACAACAGTAATAATAATGATAATATTATTATTAATAATAATAATAATAATAATAATAATAATAATAATATTCATAATATTCATAATAATAATAATAATGTAGGAACTTGAACTCCTAAAAAAATGAAATGTCCACAACAGTCTTTTCAATGCACATCCTTAATTTCTTTTAGCACAAAAAAAAATTAATCTTGGCAAAAAAGATCTTCATATAAACATTCAGGGCCTGATTTCGACCTTGGTGGATGGGATACTCCGTCACAAAGTGACGGGTATCCCGTCTGCCGTTTTACAAGTTCCTGAGGATATAATGGAACTTGTAATACGGTGGGTGGGATATCCATCACATTTGTGATGGAGAATTCGCCAATGTCGTAATCAGGCCTTCAAAGTAGTAAATGTATTACGAACCAAGTACTCCTTGCAGTGCTACCCATGATAGCGAATTCAATTTATCCTTAGTCAAAACTGAAAACAAAATTAAGGTGAATACCGAAGCGTAAACATCCTCAGGACAACCGGACACTGATTAGTTAACAAAGCAAACACACTTCCTGGTCCCTGCTCAAAAGTGCCCATGCTTAAACAGTGGCAAAGCTTTTGACAGCCAAATGCTTTTAGAATAGTATTCAGTTCTCACAAGGCAATTTACAGTGATTGATTATAAACAGTCTGTATGAATCAAAAATAATTAAACTGCCAGCACAGTACAAAGCAAACAAACCAATATATAAATGTCTTTAGAAACTACAATGTAAACAGTCTACAATGCACCTAAAGAGCACATAAAACACATCACAAAATTATTTAATTCCAAATACCTGACTCATTTAGGAGTCAGAAAAGAGGAAGCACGTTACAGACTGTACCTATTTATACTGTGCTACTTCCTGTCCTGGAGAACAGCAAAATGGGTATGTAGTTTTACTTTGAGTGAGCTATATAAATAAATAGAAAGAAGAGAAAATGCATAATCGTGTGAGGCTTTAGGGTATCCAGGTAAAGAACAGCGGCTGTGAATACATGGAATAGGCAGACTGGACTGCAACATGATATCTCACACTGCATAGTTATAACATGTTCAATTTGATTTTTAGCTAGGCTCGGATGGAATTGCAACATTGGAGGAAATTGGTGACTCCACATTACTCTTGTAATGCAGTGTTCCCCCTGGTGAAATTTTGTTCCTGTTCATGCAGTGCAATGACAACGGGAACAACACAAGTGAGATTTGGCATCCCCTAGTGTGATTTCCATTCACTAGCATTCTGTTGTGTAGCCATTTTAGCTATAGCTCCATGCACGTTATTTTAACACACTAGGCCAAGCCGCTGTGCACTCTAACCTAGATATATTTTATTCAGCTTTATTTTATTATTGTTACAACAGCCACTTTTACGGTCTTGTTTTATTTTCTGTTTATCTAACTGTTTTTGCCTAGGCAAGCACTCTGTTCTCAAACAAGACATTCTTGCTCACTCTGTGCGTCTTCCAAGGCTACATCAAGATAAGATACATTGCCGGTGAATGTGGTATAAGTTTAGTCTCCGACATTTGTAGAAAACACACATTTTCTCAGAATATCAGCTGTGTAATTATAAAACACTTCCCTGTCCCTTACACGTGAGACGGAGATGCCAGCCAGAGAACCACGACTGTATGCTGATTGCTTCGCTACAGATGCTAATGCAGACTTCAAGCCTTTGCTCAGGTATGGGGGGATGATGTCTTCCTGGGGGAACCTGAAGGGCAAATTTAGAGCTTAACACACTGTGCTCTATATTAGCCTAGGTAGGAATTAGTCTATTGACTCTAGTGACAACATGATAGCGTTATTTCTGTGCTTTACTCTCTTTGTCACAATTTTAATCTTATTATGTTGTGTCATCCTGGTTATTGCAGCTCATGCTTTGTTATCTAAGATGCAGTCGCTTCATTAAAATCTTATTGAAACATATACTGCCTCTGTTTGTCATTATGTATATGAGACTAATGTAACTCAGAGAAATGGATGAGACCTTAGTGACCACGGCTTCCCTGAGAAACCATTTCCGTCATGCGCTCGGCTGCCCAATAATCCCTGCCCTTGGGTAGAGATGAGGCACTTTAGCCGGAGCAAAATCCAGATTGGAACGACAGGTGTCACCCGCAGAGGGTCAGACTCAGTCTCCAACACCACAGGTGATTCTGGTGCTTGAAATCCAGTAGTCTCATTAGAATAATGAGAGCCTACGCAACATGGCACCCAACGTTTGGTCAGGCTCTAATTTTCGGGTCCTGCTTAGTATCTCTGTCTCATTATATACAATGATACCGCAGTACCTTATGCGGAGACGTCTGTGGTACTGAGGATTTCCGCCCCAGCTACGTAGGTTATCCTATCTGGTGCTGGAGGTTGTTCAAGCTTGAACTCTAAAAGGAAAAACCCTACTTGGTGTGCATTCTCTGAACATATTTTCTATCTAACATGGCGAATCCACAATAGGTAGCAATAGCAGTCAACATGAGACAACCTCTGACTACACATTTATAGCAAATGGCCTAACGGCCCAGGGGGGTCCAGTCACATTTGTGGTGGACGCCCATCCAGATTAAAGAACAGAACTTTTCTATTCTTGGGTCACATTTCCAGCAGTTGATGGGAACACCAACACATTTCATCATTATATACTTGCAAACGTACCTGGACAATATAGGGCATATGCATATTTAGAAATACCTTTATCTTATCAATAACATAATAATTGGCTTGATGGCACCCTAGCCCACACAATATTACCAGTAAGGTTAGGTCCTCTAAGTAATGATGGTCCTACCTGGCCTTTATTGGCCACCTATACACCACAGCTTGCTGTAGCAACTTTAGAAGTAGCTGAGGTTCGTCGCTTATATACTGAGCGAACAGCGACATATAGATGATTAGTACAGTTTGTGATGCAAACATTAAATACAAACCCAGCACGTGCTGCTCCAGCACAACCACATGCAGTCACACCAGGTATAAACCCTGCAACTGTACATTAGATCATGGGTAATGTACCCGCCAAACGAGAGGACAATCAGTTTTGGTTAGCACAAAAAAAAAATGTGCTGGAAGCAGTATTTCCCCATACGGGACCTCAGGATAAACACCGAATTCTAATGATGTGCTTGCCATTTGGGATTGTCCCTAAAGTGGATAACTGTAATACCTGGGGCACAGTATTTGCCGCGCTCTATACAACTGCACACGGTACACCAACACTTGCCAATTTACCCCGGCCCTGGACTTGGGGATGCAATTGATGGGTAATTTTGCCACGGTATCCTCAATTATTTTAAGGATCAGCAACGCCAGCTGCCTAAGATAATAGCAGAGACCTATTCTAGCATTGGTCAGGATAGTCTAGGGGCCAGACCGACTAAACCACAATTTCAGGGCAAAACAAATAAAGATTTTTCCAAGCAAGCTCCTGAGGGTAAGAAATGCTGGGATAAAAAACAACAGACTCCTAAAAAAGAGAGGGGAGAATCTCCACGTATGGAGACCCCACAGAATAGGTATAATCTCAGCAATAGAGATAATATAAAAACGCCTGATAGATATCAATATACTGATACACGCCAATTTCGTTCCTTTCAGGACTCATCGGAGAAACGAAGTGAGAGAGGTGGGCAATCAAAGCAAAGAACAGAGTATGTGAAACCGAGTCAGGAATCACAATGCTCATCAGAGGTTTCGATTAAAAAGGAAGAGAAACCACCCCAACAGAAACCCCAATTTAAAAAGAAAAAGGTGGAAGCAGCCGCAGTACGAGATTCCACTCAAGAAGAGGGTCCTCTTGAAGAACAAGAAGTGGGCACTAGCACTGCTAGACAGTGCGGCAGAGGTCACAATAGTTCGCCGTAGTCATCTACAGCATCTGGAAGTGAAAGCAACTGATGGCTTTCTACAAGTCTACAAGAAACTGCAGACATGCATGTCTCCATGCCTGATAGGGTGTATAAAGTAACGCTACAGTTAGAAGGAGATATTGACCGCATAATAGACGCAATCTTTTGGGATCGCGTAGTAAATATATATGATGTTTTGTTGGCCGAACAAGACTGGCCACCTAAATTTGTCCGTACCTGCCCCTATGAAGAAGATGTTATTAAACCTTCTTTCTCGCCCCTTGTTCTGGAGGAACTCGCTGAATCCTATGCCATTGATTGGGCTTTGGCACAGGCACCTGCGTTATATCGCAACCATGTAGGATGGGATAAAGAATCACCCTCCCATGTAATTCCCATTAAAAATGAACCTCAACATCAACCTCAGTACCCAATAAAACATGAGTCAAAAGCACCGGCGAGAGAAATACTCACACAACTGGAGTACCAGGGCGTAATTGAACCCTGTGTCTCCCCAATGAATAATCCTTTATTCCCAGTAGCCAACCAGACCATTCATACAGAATAGTCTTAGACTACAGACACTTAAATAGTCATACACACACATATGCTATACAAAACTCACATAGCACAGCACTGTTGAACAACATAGTGCGTAAAAAATACAAAACCACACTGGATATTTCCAATGGTTTTTTTCTGCCAGAATATAGCGCCTGAAACTAGAGACTTAACAAGTTTCAGTGCACTAGGCTCCCAGAAAAATTTCTGTCATTTACCTCAGGGGTAAAAGAATCCCTGAGGTAAATGACAGCCCAGGACTGTTTGCAGCTCGTGTCACTGTAATTCTGCACAAGATTGACCCTGAAGCATTTTCCTATGTAGATGATATTTACCTTACGGATGATGAATTACTACACCATTTAAGATGGGTAGCCCTCATTGTTGTTGAATTTGCTGAATTTAGCTACAAATTCAACTTCAAGAAAACAAAAATTGCCTTCCTTAGTTTCCTGTTCCTGGGATATGAGCTATCAAGTGAAGGAAAGAGCTTGGCACCACAATTCTTAGAAAAATGTGCACAACTACAACCTCCAAACACGATAAAAAACTCCAATCTCTATTGGGTTTTCTTAATTGTGGCAGAATTTACATTACAGATTATGCTTCACACATATAACTTTATATGACTTAGTACGTCCTGACTTTTCAAGTCAATTTTTGACAGTCGAACACACACGAATACTTAGGGAACTGCAGACAGACATGCTTGCATCACAACACCTACACACGAGGGACAACAAAACACACTTGGTCATCAGAGTAATTGCTGGGGCCATTTGTTTCACTTATGTAACTTTTAATGAAGGTGAGACCGTCCTGATAGCTTACAAATCACATTTGTACTCAGTAGCAGAACAACAATTTGCTCCCACAGAGCAAATTCTCACTGCTGTTCAGATGGCTTTCATTAAAGAAAGACCTCTAGCCCAGGGCAAACACATTATTGTTGTTTCTCCAATTCCAGCCCATGAGGCTGTCACAAAAGCAAACGTCCTGAATGCTAAAGCATTACATCCACATTGGATACAATGGGCCACGTCTTTGACAGCCACTGATGTAGACTACTGACCCAAATTTACAAACTCAATAATTTTTGCAATACGAACTAGAACACCCAGTTCCAGCAAACACACTGCCTATTGAACAATGTCACAGAGTCATGTACACCGATGGCTCAGCATAACCTGAAATTGGCACAAAGCATCAATACCCTGCTGCTTGCGCGGTCATAACCGGCTATATGGAGGAAAATAAATTCTGTCCACTCCATACATTTATGCAAGCCCTAGGGGATTGCACAATTAGCAGAGCTCAAAGCTCTGGTGATGGCACTGGAACATACGGATCCTGCACAGAACACACATATTGTTTGTGATTCATATTATTGTGTCCAGTCGTTCATACCTGCATTACTGGTGCCAGAATGGGTTCAGAGATTCTGAAGGCAACACCATTAAACACAGGCTTCTGTTGGGGAAGGTAGCGGATCTGAAAGAAACTTTACCACATGTCCATGTTGTACATACACTTGGACACCAGCACGTTGGAACACACATTGCTGGGAACACATTGGCTGATGAAGCCTCAAAGTCAGCAGTGGCTGTGGCTGCTGTTGCTGCAGTAACTTGTTTGAGTTTGAAACCAGACGCAGACATATGGACTGCCTTGAAAGCTACGGCTGATGGTACGCCCTGTCCAAAAGCATTTCCTGACAAATATTCTTACCGAATGGGAGGTTTCCTGAACGCTGAAGTTATGATACCAGGCATAGGGGTGCAAGATATTCCCAACAAAGATATAAGACCAGAGTTGTTTAAAGCAGCGCATGAGGGGGTAGCATCTGCCCATGCTGCTGTGGTGGCCTACAATATCATTGTTACAAGCCCGCTATTGGTGGCCAGGCCTATACAAAGAGGCCAAGCTGTATGTCCTTTGTTGTGACATCTGCCAACAAATTAAAGTTTCCACTGCTAAATGCCCACCGCAGACACCCCTGTTGATTTCAAATAAACCTTTACAATGTGTGTACTTGGACCATTGCTGTCCCCTAACACCGGCAGTGCATGCAAGTATATTCTAGTTGCTGTTGATTCTTGCTCCAGATTTCTGTGGGTGTGGCCACAACACTCGGCTGACACTCAGACTGTTATTAAAGATTTGCGAGTCTTTATCAGTAAATATGGAGTTGCGGCTTTCCACTTGGACCAGGGCCCTGCTTTCGCCTCCAGGGCATTCAAGGACGCCATGGCTTCGTTGGGGGTCCAACTCCAGTACTAACCTCCATTACATCCAGAGGGAAATAGTGTTGTGGAGCGATTAAATGGTGATTTAAAGCAATCCTTAACAGCCAGAGTCTTAGGTACGGGTCATAGTTGGCTTACTCACCCGTATGGAGTCCAGAGAGCACTTAACAATCTGCCTAGAAGGTCCCTGGGGGGGGTTGTACTTCATATGAGTGCCTTTTCAGAACTCAAATGTATGCTCCAGATCTTGATGTTCCTGACGTGGAGGCGGCAGAAACACCCTTTGACATAAATGAATGTGTCACTGTCTTACAGGATCTACAACAGTTCAGTGATGACAATTCTTCTCTCAGTGCTGCTTCCACAGGAATCAAGGATGTACCTGTAACGCCTACTGGCTGGATTCCTAAAGTCGGGGATCTAGTACGTGAAAAGGTTGCTGTGAAAAAGGAATTTGGTCCTTCTTATCGAGCACCAGTCCCAGTCTTGAAAATCCACGGTACCAGAACTGTAATTCTACCACCGTTGGCAGGTGCCAAGTAAAATCGTTTTGTCTCCATCGACAATGTCAAACTACACCATGTGGCCGATCCTGCACAGCAGACCAAGAGGAACACCCAGTAGTTCCCGAATCCCTCTCACTACTGGTCGGGACGTTCCTCTACAAATTGTAAGCAGCAACAATGACACCTCACCGAACTTGGGGAGGGTGGAAAAGATCTTGCATTGGTTCCACTAACATCAATAAAAATAGTTGATCAATTCGATACAGCTTCAACACAAACAGATGGTGCGATTTATTCAGTGCCACCGTGAGAAACACCAACTCCTCCAACAAACACAGCTCCAGTTTTTGCACAAACTGCTTCTGGATATTTTGCTGACATCAATGACGACGTCTCAGACTCATTCAACACCTGAACTGTCAAAAACACGTAAGATAATGAACTGGCTTAAAATACCATACTTTGTTCTTCCATGGAACTATCTATGGCTTTCCTTGACTATAATAGCTTTCCTCCTTTGGATTGGTTTTGTGATAACTTTCTTTTTACCAATACATGGACATGTTCTTCCTGAAAAATCAATTGTTGAACTGGTGGATGATGTCTTAAAACCACATTTTTCATTACATAAGGTCCAAAGAGACTTGTCTTTTGTGAACATTTCCGCTATACCTACTCCTGATGGGATTGTTTGGGATAAAGTAAGATTCAATATATACGGTCCCACAGAGGTTATTCAAATACCTTATGTGCTCAAACTCCCCATGAATGACATAATAATACCAGGCATTGTTTATGATGACTAAATTGCAGTATTATACAGTTTTTGGAAACGAAGATGTTTATCAATCTAAATAAAATTATGGTGACATGTTTTGCTATAATTATTAGGCACCATTTCATACACAGAGCAAGCAGTCCCAAAACAGTTTTTAATTATGCACAGTGGGAACACTGTCCGACTCCACCATAAGGCAGTTCCAAAACATATTCTGAAAAGTTTACATATTTTCCTGGGCATGATGTTAAAAATGCTGAGTTGTATTATTTTAAATTGCCACCTACTGAAAACATATGCATGTTACTGACAAATACAAAATGTATATATTCAGATTCCTTTTTCCCCCGGTTGACTATAGAAGGCTATGAATATTGGCTAAAGTCGATTGACTTAAAAAGTGTATGGGGAACTAGACATTGGCAAATAAGAGGGAAGGAAGCTTTATTTAGAGCATGCCTGATATCTGTACAAATTATATTTTTAAATGAAACAGTACAACAAACAAGTTGTCTAGGCTTAGCAAAGATCAAAGAATTAAACAAGCCCAGTATACCTGCCCCTGCAAAATTTTACAAATGGGAAAAACATACAAATGCAACTGAAGATCAGCTAGACGAATGGGTCCAGAATGGTGCATTTAATGTTTCATTGACACGTCCTGGTAGGTGGGTATTGTGGCCAGTAGATACCAATGGGTGTCACCAACACTTTCTCAAATCCTCAGGGGGTTTTAGAACTAATAGGCCAGACCCTTGCTACATGTCATCAGAACATGCAGGCAGAGTTACAACATACAGTGTAGGGAAACTATGCAAGCAATGGTTAAGAACTTCCTCACTAGATGCGGTTGGAGAACACCTCAGTCTCCTGTCTAATAATACCAACTTACAGGATTTCCTGTTAGGCCCCAGAAAACACTGCAGAAAGCGTTTCTTATATGAAGTATATAATGAAATTTAGAAGCTTTCCCAACAAGAAGCAGCTGCCTGATTAAGGCAAATAGACCAGGAAAATCTAAAAAAGGCATTAGCTGTTGTGGATAATGGGATTAATACCCTGTCCGACCGGATATACACTTTAAATAACATTGTTTCTTCTGCTATAGACATTATACAAACAGATATGTCTTCTTTACATCATGGACAGAGTCAGCTAAGGTCCATTGTGCAGTTGGGTAGGACACTTCAAACACTGAAGGCGTGTTGCGTTCCCTGGCAACATGTCAGCGCGAGGGAAATATTTTCTTCCTTTAATTTAACGCAACAACAACTACTAATGGCTAAGAAAGAAGTGACTTATGTCATGCTAAACATCGAGAGTTTAGAAAATGTGCCTTTTACCGTGGCTGAAATACCATCTGCTGAGTGGCTAATACACTGGGTCATTAATCTGCCAATTTCAACACTTAATTCACGTCTTGTTTAAAACACATTCCGGTAGGCAGATAAGAAATGCTGGGAGATAGTTATATCCATGAGGTGTGGGAGCTTCTCTTCTCGTACAAATGTCTCAGTAGGATGAAAGAAGTCTTTCTTAGCGGTAGTGAATGCGAGACTTTAGTCAGCCATTCGATGTTTGTAAACAGCTGTCCTTGGATGGGGCGTGTAACGCGTCTGCGGCAAATTTAGCTTGTTATCTGAAGGGAGTTCTAGTCCCCTTGATTAGACCTATGTTCCAGGGGCTTTCAAACAGCAGCTATTTCCTCCTCAACAGTGAAGCTGTTGTGGGATGCAAGCCGGAATAGTTTATGTTGTTTCGGTCTCTAAGATCGTTACATGCTGCGGTAACATACTTTTCCACCTTACTAAGATAAAAGAGGTAGCTGACATTTGGCCTCACATTGCTACTTCGAATGTGAATTTTGACAAGTTGAGCAGACTCAAGGCTTTATTTTTTCAAAAGCATGTGGCACTTACATCTGCACGCAAGACCTACACACTTCAGGTGGCAAGGTCGTCAGCAGAAATACTAAAAGTACTAATTTTCCGAGACACTTCGGTGAATTCGTGGGACGGATTTTAGTGGGTCCAGTACAACTGGAATCACAAACTTTTTTAAGGCTGTTGGTTTTGGTTTCATTCACACCTTCTCCTCCATATTCGGTTTAATACCATCGGTCATCCACTCAATTTTCTCTAGTATTTTCAGGGGATTTCCAATAACTTTGGCTTTATTAGCTGGCATTTTGCTGTTGCTATCTTTTGTGGGTAATGGCTGTCCCGCCGCAACAAGGAGGAATGAAAGCACTCCCATCAGCGCAGCTGTGTCGTGAACCCATAATGCAGTATTTTGAGGCAACACTCCTAGAGCAATTGGAGTGTGACTGGTCTCTGTCATTCAGACCGGTTTTGCATTGTGTGCAGCCCGTGTTTCGATGCCTCTGGTCCCCTTTCGAACATGCACTGGAAGTCTGTCTTTCTACACAGCGCTTGCTTTCATTGGACGCTGATCTGTTGATGTTCTCTTAACTCATCATTGGGCACACCACGGAATGCCGCATTGGCTGATGCTGAGGCTATGGAACACGACTGCTCCTCGATCCATATTGGTGATGCCTTTCCAACTTTAACACCTGCCGAAGTGGAAGATTTCTTGTCATCTATGGTCCCAGAACCGATCGGAACGTTTAAAAAATAATTTTGACTCTCGGCATTCGGTCCTTTAATGCCACATGTTCACATTTTAAATTGTCCTTTTATGTGCTCAAGTGTCCCTTCGACATGTCATAATTGACATTAATTTTTACATGTTTATCTTAGGTTGACCTTTTTAGTAGCAATTTTATATGTCATTAGGCTTTAAACCACCTTCAACCGACAAGGGGCAGACTTTTGTAGCCATTTTAGCTTTAGCTCCATGCACGTTATTTTAACACACTAGGCCAAGCCGCTGTGCACCCTAACCTGGATATATTTTATTCAGCTTTACTTTATTGTTGTTACAATAGCCAATTTCGGTATTGTTTTATTTTCTGTTTACCTAACTGTTTTTGCCTAGGCCAGCACTCTGTTTTCAAACAAGACATTCTTGCTCACTCTGTGCTTCTTCCAAGGCTACAGCAAGATACATTGCCAGTGAACGTGGTATAAGTTAGTCTCTGACATTTGTAGAAAACACACATCCTTACGTAGGGACATTTTTTCAGAATGTCAGCTGTATTATTATAAAAACACTTCCCTGTCCCTTACACGTGAGAGGGAGATTCCAGCCAGAGAACCACGACTGTATGCCGATTGCCGAATGCTTTGCTACAGATGCTAATGCAGAGTTCAGGCCTTTGCTCAGGTATGGGGGATGATGTCTTCCCCGGGGAACCTGAAGGGCAGATTTAGAGCTTAACACGCAGTGCTCTATAATACCCTAGGTACGAATTAGTCTATTGACTCTAGTGACAACATGATAGCGTTATTTCTGTGCTTTACTCTCTTCGTCACAATTTTCATCTTATTATGTTGTGTCGTCCTGGTTATTGCAGCTCATGCTTTGTTATCTAAGATGCAGTTGCTTCATTAAAATCTTATTGAAACACATTCTGCCTCTGTTTGTCATTATGTATATGAGACTAATGTAACTGAGAGACACGGATGAGACCTGAGTGACCACGGCTTCCCTGTCATGTGCTCGGCTGCCCAATAATCCTTGCCCTTGGGTAGAGATGAGGCACTGCTAGTTAGCCGAAGCAAAACCCAGATTGGAGCAACAGGTGTCACCCACAGTTGGTCAGACTCAGTCTCTCACACCGCAGACGATTCTGGCGCTCAAAATCCAGTAGTCTCATTAGAATAGAGCCTACGCGACAATAACTTCTGGCTCGATTTTCTAATGCTATCAGTCGCTGTCAGAGGGCTGTTCCGCAAGTAGATTTTATACATGAGAAGCAGCAAAATCAACTCAAAATCGTTTTTCAAGTAGGTATTCTAACCAAACGGATAGTTTAGGATATTTTCCTAATGTGAAGCATAGTTTTTGAATTTTACTTTTTTTCAACAGGAAGGACGTGCCACAGAGACTCCAACTTCCTTCTTCTGTCTACAAAGCTTCTCCCACTGCTTTATACAACCCTTGGTCACTTTTCATTTCAATTTGGAGCAGAAAGAATCAATCTCTTTGTCTGCAATCGCTGCTGCGTATACCACTGGAGTTTAAGAATTTATATGAGAAATCAAGAAAGTTAAAGATCTTCTTGGTGAGTTTGTTGCTTGATGGAGAGCATGCACCGGTATTTTTTTTTTAACCTTTTTTTTTGTTTCCTTAATTTTTAAAATTTGATCATGGGTGGCCTGGAGTTGCAGTAGGGTACTATTTTGCATTCACTTTTCTCGTTTTTTCTAAGGGAAAAAGTTTGCAAATTTTTGGGAGGGCGATGGGGCTGAATTTAAAGTACCTTTTCTACATTTTCTTGTATGTGGTTTGTGAATTTTGCACTATTTTACTTGTTTTTCTGTCTAGGGCCTAGTCTGCATACTATATTATGTATATTAAAAAAATGTCTTCTATGCTATATATTGTATTCAAGCCAGTTATTTATTTAGGGATTTTTTTGTATTTTGCGTTTTCTGCAAAGTGTATTTTGGTGGGGTAGTTTTTGATTCCTTAGGATGTTTCTGGTTCAGAATTTGTTTAAGTTGGTTTAATAGTCTTTTTTGTACTGCTGAATTAATGGTAGTGGTTTCTTCTTTGTTTGCCTGGTCAAGTATCCATTTTTGTGTGACCAATATGTGTGTGTGTTTACCATAGGCCACCATTTTATCTATTTTCTAGGCCTACTTTATTTTCCACGCCATGTGGCAGAGCGGCCATTTGGTGTAGCCAGTGTGCTTTTGCCATAGGCCTTGTTAGACTTTTTCATCCTTGGCGTGGTCTCCCTTAAATTTTGCCTCTGTTCCCAGGTTGTTGATGTGTGCGGGACTCTGTTTTTGCTGTTTTTGTTACTCTGGGCACTTTACCACCGCTAACCAGTGCTAAGTTGCAAGTGCTCCTTTACAAAATGTGCATGTAATTGGTTCATCCATGATTGGCATATTTGATTTACTAGTAAGTCCCTAGTACAGTGCACTACAAGGGCCCAGGACCTGTAAATCAAATGCTACTAGTGGGCCTGCAGCACTGGTTGTTCCACCCATCTAAGTAGCTCTGTAATCATGTCTCAGACATGCCACTGCAGTGTCTGTGTGTGCAGTCTTTAACTGTAAATTCGACTTGGCAGGTGTGCCCACTTGCCAGCCCTAAACCTTCCCTTTTCTTACATGTAAGACACCCCTCAGGTAGGCCCTAGGTAGCCCCAAGAGCAGGGTGCAGTGTATGGTTAAGGTAGGACATTTAATAATGTGTTTTATATGTCCTGACAGTGAAATATTGCTAAATTCGTTTTTCACTGTTGCAAGGCCTGTCCCTCTCATAGGTTAACATGGAGGCTACCTTTAAATCTGATTAAAGTGTAGATTCCCTTTGGTAGCAGATAGACATGTGGAGTTTGGGGTGGAGTTTGGGGTCTCTGAGCTCACAATTTAACAATACATCTTTTCGCAAAGTTGATTTTAAGATTGTGTGTTTGAAAATGCCACCTTTAGAAAGTGGGCATTTTCTTGCTTAAACTATTTCTGTGACTCTGCCTGTTAGTGGATTCCTTGTCTGGGTCAGTTTGACAGTTTGGCTGGTTGCACCTCTCACTAGACAGTGACACAAAGGGAGCTAGGGTGTAGTCTGCATTTCCTGATGAACCATCTGTGCAAGGAGAGAGGGGAGGAATGGTCACTCACCCTTGAAAGGGCTGTGCCTGCCCTCACACAATGCAGTCTCCAACCCCCTGGTGTGTGTCTGGGGCATGGCCTGGGCAAGGCAGGATTTCACGATAAAGAGAGACTTTCCTTTCAAGTAAGCCTACTTCAAAGGGCAAAATGGGTATAAGAAGGGGACCCAAAACCACAGACTTTAGAACACTTCTGGAAACCAAGAGGAACCTCTGCCTGGAGAAGAGCTGAAGAGCTGAGGAAGAAGAGCTGCCCTGCCTGCCTGTGACTGTGCTTTGTGGAGCTATCCTGCAGTTGCTGCTTCTGCCTGCGCTAGAGGACAAAGACTGGGCTTTGTGTTGCTTTCCTTCTTGTGAAGAACTCTCCAAGGGCTTGTTTTAGAGCTTGCCTCCTGTTGTTTGAAGTCTTAGGGACAGCAAAGTCTTTTCTCTGCCAGCACCTGGAGTCTCTTAAGAGACTCCTACTCTGCCAAGTGGTGCCCATCCAGTTCCTGGGACCCTGAAAGGACAAGCTGGCAGCCCAAGAGTGAGAAATCCATGCACCGACCGCTGTGCGGGGAAAAGATTGACGCAACTCCGATCTGCGGCTGAAAAATCGACGCGCCGCCGGCTTCGTGGCTGAAAGTCAAGGCTCACCTGCAACTCGACCAGAAGATCGACGCCCAGAGCTGGGGAAACAATGTGCAGCATCGCTGACGGAGGCTGGTGAGATGGCAACCCGAGCTGCGTGGTTTTCGGACCACCATGCAGCTGAATTTCTGATGTAAACGCCGCTAGGCATGTAATAACGGCACCAGGCCTGCCCGGACCTGCGAGTGTTGACCAGATTGATGCATTGCTCTCATGCGGAGAGAAGAAACGACGCACGCCAACCCGACTAAAGGAGAAACGACGCAAGGTGTCGCTCGTAAGTGAAATCGACGCATCGCAAGCCCTTTGTGACGCACACTCACCGTGCTGGGTTAATTTTAACACGCCCAAGGTACATTTTCATGCTAACAGCATTAGTGTGTGTTTAAAATTACATGAAGACTCTTTTTGCATTTTTAGTGATAGCTTGTGTGTATTGTGGATTTTTGTCGTTTTGGTCTTGTTTTGTTTAGATAAATATTTTCTATTTTTCTCAACCTCTGTTGTGTCATTTTGTAGTGATTTCATTAAGTTACTGTGTGTGTTGGTACAAATACTTTACACCTAGAACTCTGAAGTTAAGCCTACTGCTCGTGCCAAGCTACCAAGGTTGTAAGCAGGGGTTAGATGAGGGTGATTCTCTTTTACCCTGACTAGAGTGAGGATCCTTGCTTGGACAGGGGGTAACCTGACTGTCAACCGAAGACCCCATTTCTAACAGGCCTCCATGTGTTTTTTGCTGTCCATGCCCTCTTGCTTATTGTGGTTGGCAGACATTTTATGAAGCAGGAATAACCGGCAAAGCTCTTAAATGGCGTGCCTTATTTTAAAGTAACAGAGCTTTCAAGTCTGCAAGGAATTATTCTGCTCAAACACGTTGGCCCTGGAATACTGGGTGCCACGTGGTTCATCATTAAGCCCCACCCTGTTCAATGTATATGTTCAACCTTTGGCAGACATCAGAATGGTACATGGATTTTCAATGGTTTTCATATGCCGATGATACTCAAATAGTCATCTCCTTATCATCAGATACAGTAGCAATTGTCACCCAGTTTAATGCCTTTCTAAGAGAAGTCACTGATTGGATGTGTAGTAGGAACCTGAAATTCAATGGAGATAACGCTGAGGACTTGGTGGTCAGTAACAACCCAATTTTATGGACTGAGCTACAGTGGCCCAACTACCTAGGTGATCTACTCCTCAGTAAAACTGAAATAAAAAGTCTTGGCTCCTGGATTAGCAGCCACCTTACCATGGAGGTTCAATTAAACAAATGTGTGCAGCCTCATGCTTTGGCCTCCTAAGGACACTAAGGAAGGTTCTGAGTTGGCTCCCCCTGCCACCCGAAGCACTGCAGTCCAAGATCTAATGTTGTCCCGTCTTGCCTACGGTAACTTAGTGTATCTGGGAAGCTCTCTGTATGTGGTTAAGCAACTACAAGTAGTTCAGAATGCTGCAGCACACATTCTGTTAAGGATACCCAAGCATAATGTAGTCTCCTCAACTCTTGCAGCACTTCATTGATAACTGAATGTAAATCTCTCTGCCTGGCCCCTCCGGTGACATATACCAAAAAGCTCTCCTCTAGTACAGCAGGTATTAACACCCTATAACCTCAAAAGATCATTACGCTACAATGAACGGATGCTTCCTATTGTGCTCAAAATCAAGAAAGCCAGAGTGGTGGGTGCTCTTTTGCCTACTTGGCATTGAACCTTTTGAACTCACTGCCTTTATCATAGAGAATGATTAAGGGGAAAAATAAAATTCAGAAAACTCCTCAAACCACACCTTTTTGAATGATATGCCCTACATTAGCTACTATGTGACAGACATAACTTTTAGCAATGGGAGGCCTGTTGGCAGCCATGTGCTTTACAAATCCCTAGCATAGTATAGCTTAGCATTGTATAGTCAGTGTGCTTTTGCAATAGGCCTGCATGTGTTCTTTGTTGTCCATGCCTTCTTGCCTGTTGTTGTGAACTTGTAGATGGGAATCATTTGCCATGTGTCTGCATGTGTTCTTTACTGTCTATGCCTTTGCCCTTGGTAGCCTTGTGGCACGGCGGCCATTCTGTGTTGACAGTCTGCTTTGCTTTTGCCATATGCCTGCTTGTGTTCTTTGTTGTCTAGGACTTCACGTGTGGTGGCCATGTGGCAGGGCGGCCCCCCTCTGCACCTTAAGACCCTCACGGGTGAGTAGAGCACTTGGTGGCCATGTGACAGGGTGGCCATTTTGTAAAGCCAGTGTACTTTGCTTTTTTCCACAGGCCTGTATATGTTTCTTTGTTGTCCATGCCTTCATCCATCATATTGTGTAGCCAATGTGCTTTGTTTTTGCCACAGATCTGCATGTATTCTTTGTTGCCCATGCCTTTGCCCTTGGTGTCCATGTGGTGGGTGATCATTTTGTGAAGCCAGCATGCTTTTTTTCCTTTAATGTTCTTGAGGATGATTCTAGTACAGTGATTTTTAATTCATAATTTTTTCATTTTTCCCTGCACCTTCTCACCTCCAGTAAGATTTCTCATAGTACCTAGGGAGACACCAGCATTTTTTAAAAATATTTGATATTTCCCTGCATCCCCTGCCTGTCCCAGGTGTCTCATAGGCCACAGGTGCACATCAGCAATACTTTTGTAAGAATTATTCCATTTTCTCCTGCACCACCTGCCTGCCATAGGTTTCTCATAGGTGTGCAGCGGCAATACTTTTTTTAAGGATTGTTAAATTATTTCCTGAGTGCCCTGGCTGCCATACGTGTCTCATAGATCATAGGTGCACACCAGCAATACGTTTTTAAAGAATAATACCATTTTCTTTGCACCCCCTGCCTGCCATAGGTGTTTAATCTTATAGGCCATAGGTGCACACCAGCAATAATTTTTGTAAGAATTATGCCATTTTTTGCTTTTAGGTGCACTAGACACACAGAATTGCCAGACAGAAGACCGACCGTGCCACCTTCTGAGTCCTCCCCAGCGTCCACTTGTGGAACTAAGTCATAACAGCCATAGCTAAGAAAGAATATGAAGATGACCCCAAAGAAGTGTGTTCCTACTCATTAAACGGCCGTTGAGAAGGAGAAGAAAGAGATTGCCACCACTGATGTGCTGCCTTCCATGTTTTTCAGGGCATGTGGTGTACCTGCTGCACCCTCCTGTAGGCAGCAAGAGGCTGGGAGCAGTACTTCTACCTCAAGGACACCACCCCAACCTAAGACTAAGCCCATGTATCTCAGCAATGAATAGTCATGACAACGAGCTGTGAGTCTGAGTTGCATTTGTACCAGCCACAAAGTACCCAATTGTCACAGGAAAGTGGAAAACAGGAGCTTCAGCCAGCAACAGTTCTTCCTTATGTAGGAGCAGAATAGGAGTTTGAGCTTCCTGCTGAGCAAGACATTGCTCTTCAACCATTGGCTTCCTGAACTCCAGCAAGAAAAATAAAGGGTACTCCACCATCTTCTCCAAGCACCCCTTCTGATGATATGGACATGGATTCGACCCCAGCAGAGTAAGAGACCTGCCACGGGATACAAGGGAAATGGTAAGTTCTTGAAGGCCTTAGAATTATGGAAAGTGACAGTGATGATGAGCCAGGGATTGTCGGTATGGAGGGCAGCTCAGAGGATACCTAGGTGATCCCTCCCAATCAACTAGCTTGGAGGAATGTGGTTCCACTACTACGAATGCCGGCTTCCATATTTGTAAGACCGCCACAGAGACCACCATCCACCACTACCACAGTCAAAGTACACCCACTTACCTCCAGTTCTTCAGGCGTGGGTAGTGGCACACTAAAAAAGCTATCCCATCCCAATTTGGGAGCTCCTTGCCATTAGTAAGCAGGAGGATAACATTGCAATATGCTCCGTTTGCCCTGTAAGCTTTCTTTGAGGTAAGCCAGGTTTGCATTAGGATACTGGAAGCCAAGCGTCCTATCTGAAGAAACATCATGCAATCTGGTGGGATGAACACCTTAAAAAGATAGCTGCTGGTGGCAGTGACGAGAGAGGTGAAGCAGCTCAATTTACAGTGATGCAAAATTAAGGTGATCATGAGGAAGAAGACGATGACTGCCTTAGGACTCTGTGCACTTTCCTACTGCTAACAAGTGCTAAAGTGCTTATGCCCACTCCTCCAAACACGATGTGATTGGCATATACCTAATTGGCACACTTAATTTACTTGTAAGTCCCTTGTTACACCATATATCCAGGGCCTGTAAATGCTACCAGCGGGCCTGCAGCTCTTATTGTCCCACCCACCTAAGTAGCACTCTAAAACGTATCCCAGGCCTGCCATTGCAGCTTGAATGCAGTGTCACTCTGTGACGTGAACCTGGCATTTAAACCCCCTTGCTAAGCCTTAAAATCCCCTTTTATTACATATGCCACAACTAAGGTAGGCCCTAGGTAGCCCATAGGGCAGGTTGTTGTGCAACTAAAAGGTAGAATATGTTCTTTTAAGTTTGTCTTGGTAGTGAAAATCTACCAAATTCATTTTTCACTTCTGTGAGGCCTACTTCTCCTATAGGATAACATTGCAGATTCATTATTACATTTAATAAGTTGTAATTTCTAATTGAGAGCAGGTAGATATTTCATGTTTGGTACCAATTTAATTGTAATCATAAACCCTCTTTAATGGTAAAGTTGAATTTATCATTGCGATTTTGAAAATGCCACTTTTAAAAAGTTGGCGTTTTCCTGCCCTTAGCCCTTTGTGCCTGCAGCATGTCATGGGTCACATGACTGGGTGTAGCTGAAAGTTAGGCTTTGTGAATTCATCTCAGACAGTCACAGAATAGAGGGATTAGGTGTGCCTCAAAGGGCCAACAACTGGCAGCTCCACTTGCACCTGAACAGGCTGTGTCCTGCCTCCTCACAAAAGAACTAATGATCCTGTATTGCCACTGCAGCCAGGTTGTAGCCATGCCAGGGAGTCAGGAAATTCCATGCACTTCAAAGAACCTTTTCTGAAACTTCTCTTAACCTCCAGGAGAAGCGCACCGTTCATCCTACTGGAAATGTTCAACTTCCATTTCAGTGATTAAGTCCAAAGGTCTTCACCATGGTTTCACTTCACGGCTATCCAACAATGACAATACCTCCTCAGACACTCCTGCAGCTGTGCTACCTCATTTTTCTTCAATAATTTTTTCAATCAATTTTTCTAAATCCAGAGGTAAGCGCTGTCAATCCACTTCTTGCATCCAAACCACTCTCCATTGCGGTTCATCTTAACTTTTGACTTTGATTTGGTTTTGCGCGAAGAGGAGGCCACAGTTAGCGCTTTGAGGCACTAGATTTCACTTCAAACTTTAATAATCCATAACTCAGGTTCTACTGTTTGGATGACAGACGTGGACCAGTTTTCAAGCAACAGATTACAAGTGTATTGCTTCACAATGGATCTCTTTTGAGGGGGTTAAGTAACCGCTATCTGCAAGTCTTAGCAGTGAAGGAGGTTTTAAGGTAATTTGGCTGTATGCAACAGTAGCAATGTTTGCCCTAGGGAAATCAAATACAGCTGTAAACATCACAGAAGAATTTAGCAGAAAGGTGCTTGAAGGACATTGACCCAGAGGTCTCCGAATTGTATTTGTTACCATGGACAATGGGAATCATATCGTCAAGGCCATGGCAGATGGTGGACATTTCAGGATCCTGTGTTTGGCATATTGCATCAACCTAATTGTGCAGGACTTTCTAAAATAAATACATTGTCAGCAACATACTGACCACCTGCTGAAAAATATGTACTCATTTAAGTAATTTTTTTAAAGTCTGGAAGCAGCTGTGGATCATTCAGTGTGCTAATTGAGTACCAGTTAAAGTCACACATCCATCCAGTGGCTGCATTTGTGTGTGTGAGGAAGTATGGTAGAGGTTTTGTGAGTGTGAGTGGATGTGTATGCATGCATTGGTGTATCAGTGTGTATGTAAGTGTGTGAGTGGGAGTGTGAATGTGTGAATGGGTCTGAGTGTCTGTGCTGGTCTGTGCAGACATGTGGTAGTGATTTTCTGGGTGTGTGAGTGGTTGTGTAAGTTTGCAAATGGGTGTATGAGTGTGTGTATGAAAGGGAGTGTGGGTGAGTGTGTCAGTATGTGAAAAGGCATGTTAGTGGGTGTGTGAATCTGTGAATGGATGTGTGACTCAGTGTTTGAGTGCCTGTGTGAGTGTTTGAGGAGGTGTGGTAGTGGTTTTGTGGGTGTTTGAGTGAATGAGTGTGTGTCAATGGGTGTATTAGTGGGTGTGTGAGTGTGTCAATGGGTTTGTGAATGGGTGTATAACAGTGTGAATGGGAGTGATGCAGAATGTATTTTCATTCTCTCAGGATGCAGACGATTAAAAAAACTACACCGTGCAGAACACAATACCTTATACTGTTTCTCTTGAATTGCATCTAAAGTGAGAAGTAATGCAAACAAAACATTTAGCACATTATTAGCACAGTATTTCATGCCAGAGAGTTTTGACAATTGATAACCAACAATATCTCGATCATTTTCAATTTTTTGTTTCTTAACTCCCTTTTTCTCTTTCATTTCCTTCTTTGCAACATCATCACTACACTGCTTTGAAACTTTCCGCTTTGGTCAAATGGAGTGTTTCTCATAAACTGGCTTCTGTCTTAAATGAGGAGCAAGAAGACTTCTTAATTGATTGTATTCTTGATCACAGCTTGAGTCTGTGTTTACTCTGCTCTCATCAAATGCAACTAGATACAAACCAGACAATGACCTAACTCGAGACAAAGCTACATACATTCCTTAAACACTGTGCTACCAATATTAAACAATGATGCATCTAAATTTAAACCTTATGATTTATGAATAATAACAGCATATACGAAAGAAACTGGAAACTGTTTTTGTCGAACTTATATAATTTATACCATAAATAGAGCACACACTTGGAGGGGCGTATGTGTTTAAGGCAACGCCAATTGTTACAGGATCTTGTAAACGATTGACCACACCAGCCCTACTACCCACTCAGTCATGAATGGACATCATCATAGTGCAGGGTTGGAGAATAAAATGGGTATCCCAAAATGGGTCAAATTTATAGACAATCACAAAATATGCCTTTTTCAAGAAACGTGGGGATTGGAGCCCAAATACAGAATTGGCTTCAAAAGTTATTGGGTTCCAGCATTGAAGGTGACCTCCGGGAGACCATCAGGCGGGCTGCTCGTATGGCTCAGCAGCTCCCTCAAATGCCGGGTTGAAGCAGTAGACATGGGCTGTCCCGATCTGATGGGTTTAATTATACCTTCCTCTAAGGAGAAACCGCTCCTAATAATTAACATCCACAGTAGGAGCCTGGCAGCAAATACGAGTCAGACGCTTTGATTATTTTGGACAGTTTTCTCTCCGGTAAAACCTCTTCCCATCATATTCTTATCGCAGGGGATTTTAATGTTACCTTTGAGCCCTACTCCCTGGCCCAGGAACTATACAAAGAAGAGGACGCATATTGGGGCATCCCCCAATTGGTGTCAAGCAAAAGACCGAAAATGAACAGATTAACACACCAAGTCGTGGACATTACACTGGCACACGGTCTCCGGGCCTGTAACGGTCGTTCCCGCTCGGATGTTGATCTTCACCCTACATTCAGGCGTGGAGCCCAGAAGAGCCAGATAGATTATATCTTGCTTGATATTCGGCTGTGGGGTCATATGGATGACATGAAGATTTTAGAACATGAGGAAAGCGATCATGACCCATTGATCCTATCGGTTAGGGGTTTACTACCTCTACTTAAAGCCCCTTGTCCCAAGATCTATGAACAACAACTTGCATTGACAAACAATAGACATAGGGGGTTATTCTAACTTTGGAGGAGTGTTAATCCGTCCCAAAAGTGACGGTAAAGTGACGGATATACCACCAGCCGTATTACGAGTTCCATAGGATATAATGGACTCGTAATACGGCTGGTGGTAAATCAGTCACTTTTCCGTCACTTTTGGGACGGATTAACACCTCCTCCAAAGTTAGAATAACCCCCATAATGTCAAATGGGAATCTGTGAACACCGACTTATGTCCTATGACATCTTTGTATAGCCTGTTGTCGGATCAAATGGAGTCCATGTCCCTGCTTTTAGATGACGTCGAAGGGCTCTTAGTAGCCCACACACAACTATTTAAGTCCCTAAAACACCTTTTTACAAAAGAGATTGCCAGTAAATCTAAAAAGAAGTGTAATGCAAGGTGGTTTAGTGCCGCATGCAGGGAAGCACAGCACAAACTATTAAGAGCTCTAAGAGGGGGCCAGTCAGAACCAATAAGGCAAGCGAGGAAAAATTATAAACAGGTACTTGGCAGGGCCCGCAGGGGATGGGATGAGTCCAGTTTCCCTTCTGGAGTCTGCAAAAGCCAATGATACCTCGAGATTCTGGAAACTGGTGGCTGACACCAGTGGGGAACCTAGCCGTCTGCCTGGTGCCTCAATACTCCCCGTAGAGTGGACAGATCATTTTGGCTGATTATACTCAGGGCCCACAGATGTTACTACAGGGGAACTGAATCATATTATTACCTTTGAGGCCCCCCCAATCAAATTCACACTTGCAGAAACTAAGGCTGCAATCGTTTCACTGAAATGGGGAAAGGCCCCAGGTCTCGATAAAATTCCAGGTGACCTGTATAAGTCAAATCCGGATATATGGGCTTCATACCTGAACTTGGTTTCTAATGCAGATGCTGCAGGAGCGCCTGTTCTGAGCTCCTGGAATGGAGCAGAGATAGTTCCTATTTTTGAAAAAGGCAGTCCCTCTGACCCTGCCAATTATCGTCCAATCTCCTTACTTGACAATTTCCCAAAACTTTTTGCTAAGCAAATCTTGTTTCATCTTGAAGAATGGATCCTAGAAACTAATGCCATCTCCAATCTACAAGCAGGGTTTAGGCCAGCAGTCAGTAGCATAGACCAAGTTCTAAGATTTCTAACAATCAAATGGAAGACTGTGGAAGTAGGAGGGGGCAACCTGTTTGTGGTCTTTATTGACCTCAGAGCCGCTTTCGATCTGGTCCCCAGGAACCAGCTATGGCAGACATTAGCCAATATGGGTATCCCCATTGGTCTTCTGAAACTTATGGTCTGACTACACGAGAACACCTATGCACAAATCAGGAGTGGCAAGGATGGTGATTTAACAGACCCAGTCGCCATTGAAAGAGGAGTCAGACAGGGTTGTGTCCTAGCCCCTACCCTCTTCCTCCTATACATAAATAATTGCATTAATTACCTAGCAAACTGTACTAACGATTCTTCCAAGGTGACCGGGAATAAAATGCCATGCCTGCTTTATGCGGATAACACTATCCTGCTGGCCAAAACATCTATGGGAATCCAAAACTTGGTTAATCAGTTTTGTGTATTTTGTAGAGATTATGGGCTGGATATCAATGCCAAGAAAACAAAACTCATGGTATATAGCACCTCGAAAAAAAAGATAAAAGCAAATATAGTAATGGATTCAGTTCTTTTGGAGAGGGTAATGGAGTACGACTACCTGGGCATTAGATTATCGGACAAGGGTACTTGGGATGCAGCCATAAGAAAAAGTGCACTTGTTATCAGCCAAAGAGGTGGAGTGCTAGAACGAAAGGCTAGTACTGTAGCTATCCCCCTTTTGATCCCTATCTCTGAAATTTATAAAGTCCAAATCCGTGCTGCTGCCCTGTATGGAGCGGAACTTTGGGGTTTACATAGACAATCGAATATTCTCCAATCCAAAGAAAACATTTTTTTCAGACACATATCTAGACTAGGGAAGGGTACACCTATGATCCCTCTAAGGTTCGACCTGGGTATAAATAGCATCCAAGATACTGCAAGTTTAAGGCCACTTCTATATTGGGTTAGTTTATGGAAAACTGAAGAACTTGAGCCCTTCAGGATAGCAATCAAAGATCTAATACCACCTTCCCAGGGATGGGAAAAAGTCCGTTGGTTGAGGGAGATGAAATCGGACTGGGTTAAGCTGGGCTTTCCCCATTATTGAGAGAATCCTGAGATGATCCCTGCTAATGCTAGATTGCTGATCAAAGAGCGATATTGGGGAACAATTTATGATGAGTTTTTTCACTGCAATGGGCTAGGTCGGCTGACAGCAGAGTTTCTGCTGGTTAAACACGAACCCCGGCCCGAAATTGTTTTGGATCTCCCCATACCAGCACGTGCCTGAGCCTTATTTCTTCAGTTCAGATATGGAACATTAGCAACCAACAGCTATACGGCCCGTTGGTTGACCAATAGTACCATGTCTGTTAAATGCAGAAACTGCCATTTATGTGAGGAAACTGTTGAGCATGTTTTATTTTTCTGCCCCTTGTATAAATGCCCTAGAGGAAAGTGGATTATCCCTTTGTGTAAGGCACTGCTACTACATGATCGAACCACTGCTTTAGACTATGCAAATATGATACTTCCACGTTGATAGTAGGGTTTGTCTCCAAATATTTGTCAGCAGCATGGACAATTCGTAGTAAGACTATCTCAGATCTTAGTCTAATGACTGAGGAGAGGTCCAGCAGCCAGTGGATGAGGATTTTAAACGATTAGAGAATTTAAATCTTATTATTTGTGTCGGTTCACCTGTGATATTAGATTTTTATCTGTGTTTATGTTTTTTATTGGTAATCGGTATGATCCTTTTCTTATGAATATTTTACTTTAAAAATTGAGGTTAATTTTATGGCACCCATTTAAATGTCTTGTTTTTAAATCTTTTTTTATAAGTAAGAAACATTTTATGGGGTACAATGAACTGCTGGTTATGTACAATTTGCATTAGATCATACCAGAAAAGATTCAGTATAACATCTGTTTCTCTTTTAAACTTCCCTGGTAGATGGTACCCAATAAGCCAGGAGCCATCAAGTAACGAGTATCATTTAACAATTGGGTAGTTGGATAAGGAGTGTATTAACTGTATTTCTGTCTTTCTTTGGATGTATGACATGTTTTTATGCTTTTTAATGGTCTAAATTTTAGACCGAATAATAAAAAAATAAAAAAATAAAAAATAGTGCAGAGTCTTAGAACAATGCCTGTCCAATGATAGTTAGTACTAATGTGCACTATGCCTTGATTCAGAAAGGTAATGTTACACCTCAGGAGTAAGGTTACTCTTGCAGTGTAACTGTATTACCAGTAACTTTATGAGTAGTAACTAACTAGTAGTAACTCCTTTTAAAAAAATAGGAGTTACGTATTAATCATAATGTTTCGAATGGAAAAGTTACTAGTAGTAAACTTACACTGCAAGAATAAAAGTGTAACTTTGCCTTTGCGAATCAGTCCTTCTGTTGCTTACAAAATCTATGCAACATGGAGTACCCTTCTCCTGAGTCCTGACTTTAGGTTTCTGTAAGTTTGTTTTAATTCTTTTAAATTACGTAAATACAGCTCCCAGGATTGCTTGCTAGGCTTTGTTTGTTTGACTTTTTTGTCACTGGTCTCAGTCTTGGATTCTCCAGTAGCTCTTTCAGTCTAGTTGTCTGTGATGGATAATCTTTCTGAATAATCCTACAGTTGGAGTTTACCTCACAAGCATCATTCGAAATAGGTGAGACATCCCACTACCCCCAGCATTAAGAATCCCCTTTGGGAAACCCTGCAATATGGTTTGGAACGATTGAGAGAGGTAGCACACGTTGCTCAATCTATACAGGTAAGAACTAGTTAAGAACTTAGTACTGAAGTTGTTCTCGGGAAGGAGAGATTGTGATTTTGGTGTATGTTGGCAGACCCTATTAGTAGTCAATAGGTATCAAGGGAAAGACAAGGGCAGCAACTAAGTAGTATACAAGTATCACGGATAAGTGACTGGATGCTCCAAAACCTCATCAAGTAATATGACTGTTTGCTTAAGGAAACCTTCTCAACCAACATGTTTGTAAATACTAGGGCCTGTGATCCTTTTTAAATTACCAACAATCTGTTCTTCTAACAGCACTACACAAGTCATGTAAAAAGGGACAAGAGAAAGCTTATTAAAAAAGGAGCAAAAGAAAGCTACAGAAAGGAGAAAGTCAGCTGCGGAGCAGGAAATATAGCAATGCGGGTATGACAAACATTAGGGAGGGAAGTTTAAAAAAAGTAAATACAGGAAGTCATAATGTATTAGTAGTGTGGGTAGTTAAAGGTAAGAAATAATAACAAATATTACTTACTAGGGCCAGCAGAACCATCTACCAGGGCTGTGGCACTGGTGGTAGTGGTGGTCTCACTTGCTCCTGCGCTGTTGTTGGTTGCAGCTTCTTGGCCATGGGATGTCCTCTTCACCCTGGATCCTTATGTAAAGTATAAAGATCATTTTTGACTATTCAATAATTGCAACAAATGATCTTTGCTTCTCTGCCCCTTTCAACTATGGATGGACCAAGTCAGTCTTCCTTTGCTTACTGCACCTCAGGGAGATTGGGACTGTATGAGAACACTAACACCCCTAATTTACTTCTATAGTAACAGTGACATCCCTTAAGGCAGCCCAAGCGAGCACCCAACTCACAGTGGAACATAATCCTGGCACTCCACTCATACAATCGGAACCCTCCCTGTCAGGCTGGCGCCATGCACCACTACTCTGGATACCAGGGCCCAGATTTATCAAGGGTTTGTGTTGCATCCACCTCAGCCTCTTCCTGGAAAGTTTTGAGGTGATCCGTCAAGCAACTAAAGAGAAAAAGGGGCAAGGTCCCAAAACCAATTTTTCACATTCATTTTTCTCCACAGGAGAATTGAACAGTGATACCACAAAAACTGTTCAAAGTGATTACACAAAATTTGGCAGAAGGCTAGATCTTGGCCTAGAATGTGTACTTTTTGTGATTTGTTGTAAATCCATTCAGTAGTTTTTGAGAAATGAGGGCAAACAAATTAAATATTTCGTACTGCAGAGGCTCTGCAGAGCCAACAGCTCTTAAGATAAGATCTGATTGGCTGTCACCACATCAACAAAGATTTGGTGGCAGCCATTGAGAACTCCAGGACACATCTCTGTCTTCAAAAAATGTTTTAAAAAAATATAGGGGGCAGGGTAGGGATACCTTTTCCCGCAAGGTCCCCTGGGACCCATTGTGGTCAAGAACCTTTTTTTAAATATTACAATTCGCAGAGGATCTCCATGAAAATGTAAAAGAAAAAATACAGGCTCCAGCCACCTTTGAACATCCCCAAGGTAGTTTAGAGTTGTGCAATTTTTATAGGGGAGGGGTGCAGCACCACTCCCAGAGATGAATTATGGCACCGGGTAACCCATCCACCAGGGTTAAATTCTGTTTCTTAATGGGGAAGGGCCATTGGTCCCCCCTCCGCCAGCTAAAATATCACCCCGGGGGCTCATTCCTCAGGGCCAAAACCTGATTGTTTGGGTGGTAGGGTTGTGTGGCCCCCTCACTTGTCTGAAATACATCCAGGGTGACCCCATTCTCTGGACCTACATTTTCTTTTTTGGGGAAGGGGGCAAGAGGCCACTCTCCTTGAGTCAAATTATGGCCACATGATGCCTATCTCTCCTGGGGGGAGGGTGTTTGCAGCCTCTACTCCCAGATCTGAATTTTGGCTTCAGGGACTCCATTCCTAGGGCCAAAACATTTTTTTTGAGGGAGTGACATGCAGCCCTTGCCTTACAGCAGCACTAAAGACCAAATCCCCTGGGGCTCAGGTTTGGCACCAGCCTCTAGTGGGCACAGTAATGTTCCCACCTGGTGGGAGCAAACATTTTCTCTTTTTCCTTGCATGGAAGTAAAGAAAGGAATCATTTTTGCTCAGACTGCGGGAACAGACACAAAATCTGCTTTCATAGACCTGGATCATATTTGTGGCCAGCTCCTGCCATCACCCAGGATGAGTAGTGACCGGTGAGCCAACAGGGGCATCTAAAGTCCTGGGGCTCCCCCAGAGCCCCCAATGAATTAAAGGTATGTCAGTGCCCTGGGTGGGCACTGGGACACACATTACAAAATAAAACGTCTGCCAGTGTTCTGGGGCCACAGAAGCTCTGGAGCTCCCATGTGGTCCTCAATGAATTAAAGGCATGTGGGTGCCCTGGGTGGGCACCCACTACAAAATAAAAAACAAAAAATTGGGAGGCTCCTACCAGAGGAGCCATCAGAGGCTGTAGGATATTGATGCTTTCAACCCAGGCCCCTAAATTATTTAACAGAGGTGATTGCCCTGGATGGGCACTGGGGTACCCACCAAACCACACAATGGCCAACTGCTTGGCAGGGAGCCGGATGAAGCATAAAGGGGCTGTGGTGGCCCAGGGGCTCCTCCTCATCCCCCTACTTATTTTAAAGCTGTGGAAACCAAAGGTCACCCGTTGGAAAAAAATAAAATACTGGTATGAGTGATGGCTGGGGAGCCAGCTAGGCAGTGCAGGCCTTGGGGCTCCCCTAGCAACCCTGTACATTTGGCATGTTGTTGGTGCCCTGGTCAGGCACCTGGGCATCCATAAAAAACACAATCAAAAAGGAAAGAAGAATAAATAAGTAGCAGGAATTGCTCATGTATTCTGCACTGCATTTTTCATCTCATAATGCCCCAGTGCTTTTTTAACCATACTTTCTTCTTGTGGGTCCCCTAGAAGCGGCAGCGGCACCACCAGCCATTTTTAATGTTGTGGGGGGCTGCAGGGAGTGCATTAAAACACATTATGTTTCATGAGACACCAAATCCATGACCCTCAGAGAGTTTATCAAACTTTTTAAGCACTCCAAACTGTATGCTCTTCAGCTGAATTGCAGGGACCCCTTGTGGTAGGCCACGTGGCTGCATTTTGTAGTCTGAAAATGCTATAAGAAATATTCAAAGACGTGTTTTTTGGTTTACTGAGGGTCTATTAAAAATGATGCAATCACTTTAATTTAACATTGCAATGTTTAAGTTTCTAAAATTTTCATTTGATAATAATTATTGGTAACTTTATGACAAAAACAAGAGGTCTGCTTTATATATATTGATGTGCTGATGCCATGATGAAGCCTATAGGCCCACTTTTTATTTTGGTGTTCTGACTTTGACAAAGTCTGTAGGTATCCCTTACTTAACATGACACCCTTTGTATTGTAAACAAGAGAGGGACTGGAAGCAAGTAAGGTCCAGCAGACACACTGCCCTATATATAAGTAATACACAAGGAGTATGCAGGTCCTAATAATACTTCTAGGTGAAACACCACTAGTGTGTCTCCAGGGCGATACGGTCAGTGGAATATAAATATTCAGGAGAAAGGGCCCTTACCCACCCGACTTGGTGGCATGCTTTATCTTCGGGGAGCTCCTCATTGGGCTAGTACTGTAATACCGAACAAGTCCCTCAAGGGGGCTCTTTGATGAAGATTTTTTGATTTGTTTCACCATAGCAAGTCTATAGTGAGGCTGCCCAAGTGGTGTAGATTGGAAGGAAAGTGTGTGAAATACAAAGGTTAAAATTAACTAAGGGTCTCTAATTCACTAGTGTATTGTAGTGGTGGTCCTTGTTAAGGATTTTAAAAAAATGTGAAGCTAGAAAAGAACTAATGTTCCTTCTAATAATCCTAAAGCATGATCTGAATTGGCAAGTGCAATGTGCGAAATCAATGCTGTAGAGTAAGCATGGATAAAATGGAATGGAAATGGCATGCGCCTGTGTGCATGAAGCCAAAACTGATGACTGCAATATAAAAAACATATCACACATATGCCCCACACAGTAGTGAAATACATTTGAGTGACAGGTAGGGAAACTATTTTTTTCTTGCCTTACCCTATGGAAATAATTATCAGACCCCTTAGGTATTACAGAAATAAACAAAACAGCGCAGCGTGCGGTTTCTGAAAAAAGTTGAGCATTGCTGTCATTGGCAGGCACTTACGAGGTATTCCTTGTTATGTCAGAAAAATGAGAATACACACTGCCTTATGTGCAGTCAATGCCAGGTGACCTACCCTGTCAATCATGGCTGTACTCACTCCTCGGCATTCAGTCAATGCGTCATGACTTGTGGTTGTGGCATGCCATGACACATGTACCAACCGTATTTTATCTGGAGACAGACTAGGGGTGCTTCATCTAGAGGTATTATTAGAAACTGCATACTTCTTATGTGTATTAGTTACCTTTTATATTGTAACATCACATATTCAGCCATGGGCATCAGCGGGGGTTTGGGTGCAGGGCCTGGCCGCTGGCCAGATCCTTTGCCCGACCTGACACTGTGCATAGTTGAAGTCCGTGTGCATCAGGGGGTTGGGTGCCAGTGGGTAGGGTGGCACGCCGCACACATCAATGGACATCATACTATAAAAAACACACAAATTAACTGAAAAAACAAACATTAAGGTGAAGTTATATTAAAGAATTGTTATATTATGTTACTTTAGATTAAAAAACAAGCTTAGACATTCACTGAAAAAAACACAAAGGTTAGAGGGACATTATAGCTAGGCGAAAAATGCCAGCTAAAACATACCTATCTAAACAAACAAAACCACTGAAATTAATCAGTTATAGTTATCTCAAGTAACTATAATTTGTGGCCTAAGGTAATTATTACTCGAGCCTTTGCCAGGCACCGCTAACTAACTCACATATTATATCTCTCATGACATGTTCTAGTTCTAATGACATCACTGCAACATCTGAAATCATATCATGGATGACAACACTGTGAGTGGCAGTGGTGTTGGTTATAGTTAGTTTAGGGCATGAGTTATAGTTACTTGAGATAGCTATAACTGGGGAATATTAGTCGTTTTGTTAGTCTAAAATGGTATGTTTTCACTGACTTTTTCACCTAACTGTAAATTCATTTTTTTTTTCTGTGAATATATTCATGTTGTCTAGGGATGGTCGTTATTGTGTAATTATAGTTAGATCAGAGTTTCTATAGGGATTGTGTTTTTATTTTGTGAATAACTTTGGTGCTGTTTTACAATTGCACTGCACAAAACTTTAAAAACATATTCATCCACCTTGGCTCTTCCACAAAAAGATGTGTGCTGATCTGTCAAGTGGGAGCCAAGAAAAAGGGGGCATCCCAAAATGTTAATTCCAATAGGAAAATGTCCACTCAAATGTACAAAATACGGCTAAACGGGATTACACCTAATTTGTCGGAAAGTTAGAACTTTACTCAGAAAACTTACTTTTTGTACTTTGGTGTACATTCATTCAGCCATTTTCAATAAATAAGCATTTTAAGAGGGAATCGGGGTGGTAATGAATTGATTAAAAAGTTAGGCATATCTGAACGGTTGGTCCTGTGTGAGTCCTGCGGTACACAAAATTCAAATAATAGGGCCCTCTGTTTAGTCAAATTTGCTTTGTCTTCCATTAGCATTTCGGTACCGCAGGACTGTTCCAAGTCCAGAAAGATCGAGCCATCTAATTGGCTGACTGCAACTCTGAAGAAAATGTTGCCGCTGCCATTACAGCCTCGGAGACTAAAATATGGGTACTGCAAACATATAATAAAAGAAGCAATCAACAGACCTAAAGTCCTACGATTATCTTTCCTTTTCATCACTAAGTCATTAGGTTTATTTTTTTGTTTCAGAGTGCCCCTAGAGCTGAATCAGATTAAGCTGTCTTCCAATTTTCTTGTGGTCCTTTTGCCAATGCTGCGGTCATCATTACATCAATTTTCAGAGTTCTCTCTGTTTGTGAGAATGGATGGAGCTCATTTGTTGATGTGGGTGGCTGTAGACTCTCTGTTGAAGATTATGAGGGTGCTGGGTGAGGTGATTCCAAATTAGTGCTTATGACAGAAACAGAGTCACAGAAAGTCTTCAAGTAGTGCCACTCGATGTAGGATGGAAGAATCCTGACATTTGTTAGGTATAGTTATAGTTATTTATTAAGCGTGATGAATCACCCTCAGAAGGGTCTCTCGGCACTGTTACAACCCTGCTGGACTAGGAATAGGCAATTAAGAACACTTGAATTTAACAGAGTTGAAATGAGAATGTGAGTGCATAGTAGTCAGTCCAGTATAGCATGGCTTGGTTTAAATCTTCGATAAACCTAGGTTCTGCTATTATCAGATGCAGGGCGTGACTAGGAAGGTCTATACATTGAGATTGTGCCAGATGCTCCAGGGAAGACTGAAATCTCCTAAATATATGCTATTTTTCTAGTGGGTGTGCATAAGAGCAATGAGTGCTTCGAACTGATCTGTGAACCAGGGATTGTGGCCAGGAGGTAGGTAAATGTATATGGAAACATCAAGTTGGGTTTAATTGATACTGAAAGCACTTTGAAACACGAGAATTGGAATGAGTTTTTTTCTGAGCTGATCCATGGGTTTTTATGCAGTCTGTCCTTGTGGATAGTTGTGTCGCCTTTGAGACCAGATTGTCAATGGATGACTTCGAAGTTGCGGAGAACCAGGTTTTTGTGTTGAATATTGTTTCTAAACTGCACATGGCTAGTAGGTCTGCAATTTCACAAGCATCTGCTATTGCTTATCTATTGTTTATAAGTGTTTTTAAGGTCAGAGTGGGTGTTTTGTGGGGTATGAATTCATGTGAGCCTTTGGCCCTCATTACAACCCTGGCGGTCGGTTTTAAAGCGGCGGTAATACCGCCAACAGGCCGGCGGAAAAACAAATGGAATCACGACCATGGCGGAAAGCGCCAACACAGACAGCCACTTTAACACTCTGACTGCCATGGCGGTAGAAACAAACACCGCGGCTGTAACCATCAACAGACAGGCGGAAGACAATGTACCGCCCACTGTATTACAAGGCACCAATCCGCCACCTTTTCCGGGGCGGTACCAACACCATCAAAAGCACGGCGGAAACAGTACTTGGAACGGAAACCACTCACCTCTCGATACCCAACGAGGAACCAGGACGCCATGGTGCCCGAGTTACAGGTGCTACCACTGTTGGTTTACCTCCTCTTCTACCAGGAGAAGCAAAGACGGCGGCGACGACCACGATGAGTACTGCACCTAGCACACAGGGGAGGGAGGAGGAAAAAGAGAGTGACACACACATGCAACAGGCAAAACCCCCACCCCCACCACCACCCTCACCCTCACCCACAACACCATACACACAAATACATGCCGCAACATTATATACACACCCCGTAACCCTCAGGAAGAACACAAGGACAAAACTAAATGATTGTAATGAGTGTAATCATCTAAAATTCAGATATGGAAACAGGTCTGTAACAGATTAGTATATACAAATATGTACAGCAACTACACAAGTCTGCAGAGTGTTCCATTCATTGTCGGTGGACCAGTGGTCCCAAAATGCATGGGTGAAGCCTACACATGATACCTGCCTCTAAACAGAGAGAACACTGCTGGGGCATCAGGTCGAAAAAAAACAGGCATCTCAGGGGAAAGGGGAGGGGAGGCTCCTCAGCCGGATGAAGGGACGACACCACTGCTCCATGAGGGGGTTCCATGCCCACTGTTTGGTCCTGGGGAGTGCAAAGCCACAGTCTCACAAGTCTCTCAAGTGGGTGGTTTGCCCACTGTTTGGTCCTGGGGAGTGCAAAGCCACAGTCTCTCAAGTATTCAAGTAGGTGGTTTGCCCACTGTTTGGTCCTGGGGAGTGCAAAGCCACAGTCTCTCAAGTCTCTCAAGTGGGTGGGTTGCCCACTGATTGGTCCTGGGAGTGCAAAGCCACTGTCTCTCAAGTCTCTCAAGTGGGTGGTTTGCCCACTGATTGGTCCTGTGGGGGTGCAAAGCCACAGTCTCTCTAGTGGATGCTTTTCTCCACTGGTTCTGGAGGGGGCTTAGTGCCCAGAGTGCTTCATCCTGCCAAGGACTGTGGTAGTGGATGCTGTTCTACACTGGTTCTGGAGGGGACCTAGTGCCCAGAGTACTTCATCCTGCGAAGGACTGGGGTAGTGGATGCTGTTCTCCACTTGTTCTGGAGGGGGCTTAGTGCCCAGAGTGCTTCATCCTGCCAAGGACTGGGGTAGTGGATGCTGTTCTCCACTGCTTCTGGAGGGGTCTTAGTGCCCAGAGTGCTTCATCCTGCCAAGGACTGGGGTAGTGGATGCTTTTCACCACTGGTTCTGGAGGGGGCTTAGTGCCCAGAGTGCTTCACATGATGTGTGGGAGTTCCCATTCCCGCACCTGGGTGTCAGAGCCACGGGCTTTCCTGGGAACAGGTAGCATGATACTCCATGGAGGCAGAGACACACTCCACGCTGCGGTGACTCAGCCTGCCAACTGCTGGTCCTGCCAGTGCTGGTTGTGATGCCTCATGTACGCTGTGCAGGGTCCCGGACGTCTCCTGCAACCTTGGACAACTGCCCACTAGGGATGATGTCCATGTCGGCTGTGGTGGCAGGTGGCAGTGGTTGCGCCGGTGTCAGCGTAGGACATGCTGGTGGAGGTGCATGTGTCAGCACCTGTGGAGGGAGACACCAGGCCGTCTCCTGCAGCCTTGGATGGCTGCCCACTGGGGATGATGCTGGGGACTGGAGCAGAGGCAGCAGACTTGCAGGTAGCCGTGCAGGTGGCGGTGCATGTGGCGGTGGTTGCAGCGGTGTCCACCATAGTACAGGTTGCTGTTCTGACCTGCAGAAGGGGTGTCACCAGTCCCTCACCCTGAGGCTCCGTGCCCTGAGCTGACTTCCCTTTAGCCTTGTGTCCCTTCCCCACCTTGGAAGTCACTCCTGGGACCTTGGCACTGTCCTCTTTTGTCTTGGAGGAGGCCTTGCTGCTTGGTTGGTGTGGCTTGTCCTTATGGCATGTTGTCCCCTTCTTCTCCTTGGTAGGTGGCGGAATAGGGAGATCCTTGTCCTCATTAAGTGGCGCACTGGCAGCCATGATGGGTGTGGCCCGCAATGTTACAGGACTTGCAGGGACCACAGTGCTGGATGATTTTGTGGCTGAGGTGCTGGGCTGGGATCTGGACATCCTGGCCCTAGGCGAAGGACAGGGGGGGTGTAGGGAAGAGGTCAAAGTTAGCGAGGAAACGTTTTTTAGACACACTTGGATGGGAAGATTGAGGGGGTTTGGGAGTGGAGGAAGAGGTAGTGGTTGTAGGAGGTGTACGTCTGCTGAATTTGGGTGAGGGTGCATGGGCTGGAGGCTGTTGTGAGGTGGATGGCTTTTGAGTGGGTGTGTGCCGGCATTTGTGTACTTTGGGAGGAGGGCTCACAGACACACTGGCAGAGGACAAAGGGGACGTGTGAATGGTAGTGGGGGTGGTGATTGCACGTGAGTGGTGATGGGGGTGCTCGTGATGGAGGTAGAGGCTGAGGATGTAGTGCATGCAGGTGTGAGTGGAGACGAGACAGGGAGGGAGGAGGAGGATGTGGAGGAGGGGGACACCGTGGAGGCAGTGGATGTTGGCGTGTCTGCATGGGGATGGTGCTTGTGTGAGTGCCTGTGGGATGTGTGGAGCTTATGTTTGCCATGTCCACTCTTGCGTGTTGATGAGTGTGCATGCTGGTCTGATGGTGTGCTTGGAATAGGCTGAGGCAGGGGGGATTGGGTCTGGGTAGTGGAAGTTGGAGGGGGGAGGCTGGACACAGGGACAATGGCTGCCATCAGTGCTGAGGCCAGAGCCTGAAATGCTCTCTGTTGGGCTGCCACGCCAGAATGAATGCCCTCCAGGTATGCATTTGTTTGCTGCAAATGCCTCTCGACACCCTGAATGGCATTCAAAATGGTTGATTGCCCAACAGTGAGGGATCTCAGGAGGTCAATAGCCTCCTCACTGAGGGCAGCAGGGTTGACTGGGGCAGGGTCTGAGATGCCTGAGGTGAAGGAGATGCCCACCCTCCTGGGTGAGCGGCATGGTAAACTCGATGAGGGGCTGCTGGGAGGGTGGTGCTGGTAAGGGGGGTGGCGACTGAACCTGTTGTTGTGGTAGGCACAGAGGTGCCTGCCACCGCAAGGGAGCTCCCATCAGAGGAGGAGTCGCTGTCACTGGTGTCTCCCCCTGTCCCCGTCTTGGAGCTCCCCTCGCCCTCCATCCCACTGGTGCCTTCAGACTCCGTACATTCGCCCTCCAGGGCCATGTGGGTTGCAGCTCCCTCCTGCTCCGGTGCCACTGCTCCTCCGCCAGATGATGCTAATGCACACAAGGACAGGTTGACAAAACAAAAAGGGGGGGAAAAGGCAGAGGAGAGTCATGGTCAATGCCTGCAACAACACCACCGTTGGCGGACACAACACACACGGAGCAGCCCTATGCACTAGGCCATGCACTAACAGTTCAGGGGAAAATCACATGCCCATGGGGGACTGTGCCTATACCCATTTGATGCACACCTGGAACCCACAGGAGCCTGACTAGGTGTAGAGGGCCACTACGACTTTGGGGTTGAACTGGCACTGAGCCTGTCTAACAATGGATCTACCCTGGCACGCTTGCCCTGCCCTAGGGGAACCCACTGTCCTCTTCCCACACCCAGAAACCTCAAAAAGCGCGCAGAGTCAGCTGCATGAGACAGTACTCACCTCCTTGTGGCTGCTGTGATGCCCTCAAGCGCCCATCCAACTCTGGATATGCCACCACCAGGATCCAGTACATCAGGAGGGTCATGGTGCGACGGGCACCCCTTCCACGTTGAGAGGCCATGCCCAGCTGGGTCTCCGCCATCTTCTTGGTCCAGCGGAGCAGGTCCTCCCATCTTTTGCGGCAGTGGGTGCTCCGTCTATGGTGGACCCTCAGGGTCCGCACTTCCTTGGTGATAGCACGCCAAATACCCTTCTTCTGGTGGGCGCTGACCTAGAGGAAATGTGAACTAGGAATGGATTGTACTCCCCCGTCCGGTTATTCTTACTCATTGGCCACAACCACCCACCCTGGCCCACAAACACATACACTGACCATCCTCACATGCTGGCCTCTGCCCACCCCGCACCTGTACCTTACATGGACAACACTCCATACATTCATGTCCCATCCATTATGCTCACAGTGCACTCACCTATTTGTCTGGTGGACCGTAGAGTTGCGTGTACTGGGGGAGGACCCCATCCACCAGTTTGTCCAACTCCTCCGCAGTGAAGGCAGGGGCCCTTTCCCCAGACACTGTAGCCATTGTCGCTTCCAGACTCAGGTCACAGCAGCACTTGCAGTGTAGGTCCTCTCCTGTTGAAGGTCAGGTATCAAGTGAGTGAACAGATAGAAAATGGCAGTCACGTCCACAGCGGTGTGTGCCATCACCGCCGCCGTACATCGTCATTGGCTCCTGGAACCCATAGGGCCCAATGAAAACCAATGCTGAATTGCGCAGCGGTCTTCGTCCGCCTACTGCGACAGTGTACAACGCCAGCGCAGTTACCTCATTTCCCCTTGTCCCTCCTTACAGGTCAGGCAGCCGCCATTTCAGGTGGCCAAATGGCAGGCCAACTAACTGCGTCACAGCAGTTTTGTGCAGGAATACGGATATACAGCGCTAAACACAGGTTACATCACATGTGTTATAAACAGCCTTGTGCAAGCTATGTGGTGTATGACTCTCTGCTCACCCTTCTCCTCCATAGGCCACGTCCGCTGGGGCAGATGATGAGATGGCATCATCCTCCAGTATACAGACCCCTGGTGGACCTGTCGACAATGGAAGACAGACACATCATCATCACCTACAGACTTGATCGTGCCACAAACCATGAACTGTGTGCCCAGTTGGAGCCAGACCTGATGTCAGCTATCCGCCATCCCACAGAAATCCCCCCACTAGTGCAGGTCCTGTCAGTACTCCATTTCCTGGCCAGTGGGTCCTTTCAAACAACAGTGGCCATGGCAACAGGGATGTCACAGCCAATGTTCTCTAACTTGTTGTCCAGAGTGTTGTCTGCCCTGCAGAAACACATGTGCAGCTACATCGTATTCCCCCAGGTGGAGGATTTGCCCACAGCGAAAGGTGACTTCTGTGCCCTGGGACGTATCCCCAACATCATTGGTGCCATTGATGGTACACATGTGGCATTTGTCCCCCCCAAAGGAATGAACAGGTGTACAGAAACCGCAAAAGCTACAATTCGATGAATGGGCAGATGGTGTGTTTGGCGGAGCAGTACATCTCCCATGTGAATTCCAAGTATCCTGGCTCAGTGCATGACGCTTACATTTTGAGGAATAGCAGCATCCCTTATGTGATGGGGCAACTCCAGAGGCACTGGATGTGGCTAATAGGTGAGCCCAAGGTCCCAACATGGATTACATAGGTGTCTGGGTATGGGAGAGTCCCTAATGGTTGCTATATGTCTCACAGTTGTCCCTCTATATTTGCAGGTGACTCTGGTTACCCCACCCTGTAATGGCTACTTACCCCAGTTAGGAATCCCAGGACAAGGGCAGAGGAACGCTACAATGAGGCACATGGGCGGACTAGGAGGATAATTGAGCGTACTTTCAGCCTCCTGAAGGCCATATTCCAGTGCCTCTATCTGACAGGTGGCTCCCTATACTACTCACCGAAGAAGGTGTGCCAGATCATTGTGACATGCTGTATGTTGCACAGCCTGGCTTTGCGACGCCAGGTGCCTTTGCTGCAGGAGGATTGGCCTGATGTTGGTCTTTGTGGCAGCTGTGGAGCCTGTGGACAGTGAAGAAGAGGAGGCAGAAGAAGAAGATTTAGACAACCGAAACAACATCATCATGTAATACTTCCAGTGAGACACCTGTAAGTGAGTGGCACTGCTCTTCTCATATCAGACTACTGTAGGACATTGCATGATTCTGCCTTTTTGCCTCTGTGTATGGACCCTGACAGTTCACATTGGCGTTCCATTTTACAGATCTGTGTACCACTTTCTGCCTTCTGCTATGTTTACTGCTGCCCAACAGCTGTCTAAGATTGGTATGTGAAAATGAACATTGACATTGCTATTTTTATGAAAGTTTGCAATAACACATTTGTGAAAGTACAGACTGACTCCAGAATGATTTGTGATTGAAGGGTGTTTATTTCAGAGCTAATAAGTGGAGGGGGCTGTGCAATGGGGTGGGATGATGGTGGAGGAATGTCCATGGTAGAGTCTAGTCTATTGGCATCACAGGTGCATTGTCCAAGGGGGCATAGGAAGTGGAGTAATGGCAGTTGAAAGTGGACAGGGTAACTGAGTGGGACAAAAGGGTGACTATCAGGAGAGTCCTATTTCCTGTCGGGGTCTTGGCAATGTTCGCTGTCTTGTGTCTGGATTTCAGGGACTGTTTGCATGGTAGTTCTCCTTGTGCAGGGGTGGGGTGCTGGTGGCTTGTTGGTCCTGTGACGGGACCTTCTGTCCACTAGCGGAGGTGGAGGGCTGTTCATCATTCAGGCTAGTGTCAGGGGCCCGTTGGTGTGCCACTGCGTCCCTCTTGGTGTTGGCCATGTCTGCCAGCACCCTTGCAATGGTGACCAGGGTGTTGTTAATGGACTTCAAGTCCTCCCTGATCCCCAGATAGTGTTCCTCCTGCAGCCGCTGGGTCTCCTGAAACTTGGCCAGTGCCGTGCCCATGGTTTCCAGGGAATGATGGTATGCTCCCATGATGTTGGTGAGTGCCTCGTGGAGAGTGGGTTCCCTGGGTCTGTCCTCCCCCTGTCGCACAGCAGTCCTCCCAGCTTCCCTGTTATCCTGTGCCTCTGTCCACTGAACCGTGTTCCCACTGCCACTGACCCCAGGTCCCTGATTGTCTTGGGTTAGTGGGGTTGCCTGGGGTCCCTGTAATGGTGGACACACTGCTGATTGACGTGTCATGGGGACAGTGGCATGGGTCCGCTGGGTGGTTGCTGTGGGGGTGTTTCCTGAGGGGGGAGGTTCTGTGGTTGTTTGTGACAGTGGCAGGGGAACCCACTGTCCCGGGCTGGTCATCCTTTGCAGAGCTGCTGTCGTCACTGTGGGCCTTTTCTGTGGGGGTACTGGATATGTCTGGCACCTCCTGTCCAGTGACTGTGGGTAGGGGTCCTGTTGGGGGGTAAATGCATAGTTATTGTGTGTGTGTGTGTGTGTGCCCTCCTTTCCAAAGTGTGAGTCACTCCCTACTACTGTGGTTGGCTTATTGTCTTTGGCCTTGTGTGATTGTTAATTTTGGGGCCTGGGTGAGTATCTGTACTGGACATGCTTTGGTGATGGGTGTCCATGCATTGGTGTGACATGCAGGCCTTGGAATTGGGATGTTGAGGTTGTGATAGTGGGGTATCTGTGGGGTGTTGGGGTGATGGGTTTGAGGGTAGGCGTAGGAATTTGTGATGGCATGCAGGTAGCGTGGGGGATATGGTAGTACAGCTTTACCTTACCAGAGTCTAGTCGCCCTGCTACTCCTGCGAGGCCCTCTGGTTCAGTATTGCCAAGACTTGCTCCTCCCATGTTGTTAGTTGTGGGGGAGGAGGTTGTGGTCCACCGCCAGTTCTCTATACTGCTACCTGGTGTCTGGATACCACTGAATGTGCCTTCCTCCGTAGGTCGTTCCACCTCTTCCTGATGTCATCCCGTGTTTTTTATTTATTTATTTATTTATTTAATGCGTTTTTATATAGCGCAGACTTTACCCGAAGGTGTCAGAGCGCTTCACAATAGGCAAAGTAAAGATACAAGAGGAGAGGAATTACAAGTGAGTCTGATACAAACGCAAACGTTACATTACATGAGGCAATGCGAAAGGAGAAAGTGACATGTGCAGGTTACAAGAGCAAATAAAGTACGAGTAGAGGAAAAAAAAAAAAAGACAAAAATAGCAATAAATGGTAGACACTCAAAACCCTAAAACAATAGTTACGTTACATGAGGCAGTGGTGGCCGTTGTGCATGTATCAAAAGCAAACAAGATAAAAGAGGTAGCAAGTGATACGTTGTAAAAGGAAAGGTGCCGTATGCATGATACAAAAGAGTACAAAATACAGGTAGAGGTATAAAACTGCACTAAATGGCAGACACTCAAAACACAAAAACACCCTGGGAAGGCACTTCTATAGGCATGGAGAACAGAATTTCCTATAATGGAAGGACTTCCTTCAGAAAATAGAGGGCTTGAATTAAATTTGGAAGTGTCTTTGAAGGAGGAGAGCTTTGAGGTCAGTTTTGAAGGCCTGGGAAGAGGTGGTGGTCCGAAGCTGAGGCGGAAGTGAGTTCCAGATTCTCACCGCGTTGCCTGAAAAGGATTGGGCCATCGATCTTTCCTTCTTGAAAATGGGAGGTTCAAGCAATAACTTTTCTGCATTACGTGATGGTCTGGAGCCCCCAGAGAGTTTCAGTTTATTCACCAGGTAGCGAGGGGAGGAGGAGTGCAAGGCTTTGTGGGTGATACATGCAGTTTTGTAGATAGATCTTGCCTCTATGGGAAGCCAACGGAGGGTGGATAAAATGGGTGTAATGTGGTCGCTTCTTTTGGCCCCATATATGAAACGAGCTGCTGAATGGAGAATAGACTTCAGGGGGGAAAGGTGGGATTTGGGAAGGCCAGTAAGAAGAGAGTTGCAGTAGTCCAATCTGAAGAGAACCAGCGATTGGACCAGGGTTTTAAGGTCGTGCTCCGGGAAGAAGCGACGAATTCCCCAAAGAAGGCGCAGTTGGTGTCGAGCAGACTTTGCAATGGAGTCGATTTGGGAGAGTAGATTGAGTTTTTTGTCGAGTATGACACCAGGGGATTTTGCACTCTCGATAATGATGGGCTTATTGTTCATTAGATTGATCTGATCCATCCATGATTGCACTGGGGGATGAGAAAGTGAGGAGGAGAGGAGGAGGAATTCTGTTTTGGAGGGATTCAGGATCAGTTGATGAGTTAATATCCAGTTTTGAATGGAGTGGAGAGTAGAGCTAAGGAAGGAGAGATCGTGATTGGAGGCCACCTTAAGGTAAATCTGAGTGTCATCCACATATAGATGATAGTGGATCCCGGATTTACTCAGGAGATTTCCCAACGGTTCTAAATAGAGATTGAACAGTGTGGGTGCAAGTATGGAGCCTTGAGGAACACCTTGACTGACCGCTAAAGGAGCTGAAAGACTGTTCGCTATTTTGATCATTTGGGATCTATCAGAGAGGAAGGAGGCAAACCATTTGAGCACAGTGCCCTCCATGCCCATTCTCTGTTGAAGAGTGTTAAGGAGAGTGTTGTGATTGACAGTGTCAAAGGCTGCAGAAAGGTCAAGAAGAATTAAAAGACAAGACTCCCCTGAATCGAGTATCCGCAGCGCGTCATCAATCACTAGCAGCAGGGCTGTTTCAGTGCTGCAGTTTTGAATGAAGCCGGACTGGAAATTGTCAAGAAGATTATTTTCCTTGATATGGCGAGAAAGTTGTTTCGCTACACATTTTTCTGTGATTTTCGCAAGAAAGGGTAGGTTAGTGATGGGACGGTAGTTGTTGAGGTCATTCGCATCAGCGGTGGGCTTTTTAAGCAGAGGGGTGACCTGCCCAGTTTTGAAGGGAACAGGAAGGGAGCCTTGACTGAGGGAGAGGTT